>NC_088865.1:17549816-17687909 GCF_032884065.1 Artemia franciscana | reverse complement strand
ATTAATCGCTAATTTAGGAAAACAGTCTTCCTTTTCTCCTTCTGTCTCTTTTTTTTTTTTTTTTTTTTTTTGTGTTTGTGCTGTAGCATTGGTGATTTCTCTTTTCATGATATATATATATATATATATATATATATATATATATATATATATATATATATATATATATATATATATATATATATGTATATATATATATATATATATATATATATATATATATATATATATATATATATATATATATATATATATATATATATATATATATATATATCACAGATGGAACACAGGGACACAACTACAGTGGCGCGTAACTAATACGGCGCGTAACAACTTACGCACGCGGGGGGGGGGATTGGGGGGCGAAGAGCCCCCACCACCTATGTTTTGGGGTGGCGCAAAGCGCCACCCCAAGTATATATATGCAACAGCAAGTATATATATATATATATATATATATATATATATATATATATATATATATATATATATATATATATCAAACAGTTCGTGATATCGAACTGTAGTAAGGAGCGACCCGGCTCAATAGTAAACGAAACTCTAAAAATCAGAATTTTGATGCTAAAAGATACATCAAAAGAATTGGACTTTTGTGCTTATTTTAAATATATAAGTTTCATCAAATTTAATCTCTGTTGTCAAAAGATACGAGCCTGAGAAAATTTACCTTATTTTGGAAAACAGGGCGAAACACCCCCTAAAAGTCATAGAATCTTACCAAAAATCAAACCATCACATTCAGCATGTTAGAGACCCCTATAGCAAAAATTTGAAGCTCCTATCGACAAAAATGTGGAATTTCGTATTTTTTGCCAGAAGACAGACCACGGGTGCGTGTTTATTTGTTTGTTTTTTTTTTGTTTTTTTTTCTTCTTTTTCCCAGGGGTCATCGTATTGACCAAATGGTCCTAGAATGTCGCAAGAGGGCTCATTCTAATGGAAATGGAAAGTTCTAGTGCCCTTTTTAAGTGACCAAAAAATTGGAGGGTACCTAGGCACCCTCCCACGCTCATTTTTTCCCAAAGTCAACGGATCACAATTTTGAGATAACCATTTTGTTTCGCATAGTGGAAAACCATAGTAACTATGTCTTTGGGGAGGACTTACTCCCCCACAGTCCCTGGGGGAGGGGCTGCAAGTTATAAACTTTGACCAGGTTAACATACAGTAATGGTTATTGGGAAGTGTACAGACGTTTTCAGGGGGATTCTTTTGGTTTGGGGGGTTGTGTTGAGGCGACGGAGCTATGTGGGAGTATCTTTCCTTGGAGGAATATGTCATAGGGGAAGAGAAACTCAAGGAAAATACCGGAGGATTTTCTATCATTAATAAAAAAATAAACAATGAAAAAATAAACATGAAATATGTTTTTACACCGGCCAAGTAAAATGTACCTCTTTCATAACAGGACAATCCATACCCTGAGACCTAAATCCCTTATATATTCAGACATTTAAAAAATAAAATAGCAAAAAAAAACAACAACGGAATTTAAGCTTAACTATCCAGCTGGTAAATTGACCTTCTTTCTTACTATTGGTCTATTCAATTAAGTAAAATGAACAGGTTCAAAAGAATTTGTCACCAGTGAATCTTATCAAAACAGTTTGTGATAAAAAAAAACTGGAAGGAAAAAGTGACTTGGAACAATATCCACCAAAAGCTAAAACGGAATTCTCATGACAATTACTAAGCCGGCAAGTAATACATAAGCGAATAGCATAATACATAAGGAGTAAACATAAGCGAATGACAATCGCTTATGTTTACTCCACTATTTGTATTTTTATGTAAGAGGGTTATGTATATATATTAAATTAAAAGACCTAGTTTTTTTAACTGAAAGTAAGCAGCGACGTTAAAACTTAAAACGAACAGAAATTACTCAAAGGCAACTAGAACTTTTAATTTTTAACGGACGTTTTTATTAGTAAAAAATATACGTAACTTAAGAATTAACTTACGTAAAAAACTTTTATATTCTTATATTTTTATTATGTATATGAGGGGGTTTGTCCCCTTGTTAATACCTCGCTCTTTATACTAAATCTTAAGTTTTGTCCCAAGTCTTTAAGAATGACCCCTGAATCAGAAAGGCCGTAGAATAAGTAGTTGAAATTACTAAAAATACTTTGGCCTAATGAGCGATGTATTTATCTACTCCTAAATACCTCGCCCTTTATGCCAAAGTATTTTTAGTGCCCCTCATATGCTTAATAATCTCTGTTTGTTTTAAGTTTTAATACTACTCCTTATTTTCAATTGAAAAAACTTTTTCATGTTTATTTTTTCATTGTTTATTTTTATATTAATGCTAGAAAATCCTCCGGCATTTTCCTTGAGTTTTTCTTCCCCCATGACATATTCCTCCAAGGAAAGATACTCCCACATAGCTCCATCCCCTCAACACAACCCCCAAAACCAAAAGAATCCCCCTGAAAACGTCTGTACACTTCCCAATAACCATTACTGTATGTAAACACTGGTCAAAGTTATATATAAAGTTATATGGTCAAAGTTATAGTGTTACATATATATATATATATATATATATATATATATATATATATATATATATACTAGCTGTTGGGGTGGCACTTCGCGCCACCCCAACACCTAGTTAGTGGGGGCGCTTCGCGCCCCCCCCCCAAGCCCCCCCGCGCGCGTAAGTCGTTACGCGCCATATTAGTTACGCGCCATTGTAGTTGTGTCCCTATGTCCCACCTGTGAATATAGATAGATATATCCCGGTGTCCCAGTCTGTGATTTCTCTTTGAGCGTCCCGGGCGTCATTTATATTCCTTGTGTCCCGGTGTCCCGGTCGTCATTTATATCCCCCTGTGCCCCCGGTCGTCATCCCGGTATACATTCGTTTTTGAATTGGTATATGATGAAATAAATTTTTAATTTTTTCCCTTTTTTCCTTTTAGTTTTTTTTTATTGGTTTTGACCTTTTTTTAGATTTTTTAGTTTTTTCTTTTTTCTTTTTAGTTTTTCTCTGACTTTTTTTATTTTTATTTATATTTTTTTAGTTTTCTTTTTCTCCTTTATTTTTCAGTTTTTTTCCTTTTTTAGTTTTTTTTCTTTTTTAGTTCTTTTAGTTTTTACCTTTTTTAGTTTTATTTAGTTTTTTAGATGAAATTTTTTTTTAGTTTTTTATCTTTTTTCTTTTTAGTTTTTTATTGGTTTTTACCTTTTTTTTAGATTTTTTAGTTTTTTTTTCGTTTTTTCTTTTTACTTTTTTTTAGTTTTTATCCTTTTTTATTTTTTTTTATTTTTATTTTTAATTTTATTAGTTTTCTTTTTCTCTTCTATTTTTCAGTTTTTTCCTTTTTTTTAGTTTTTTTTAGTTTTTAGTTTTTTAAGTTTTTTTCCTTTTTTTAGTTTCTTTAGTTTTTTTAGTTTTTCGGCTTTTTTATTTTTTTTATTAGTTTTTAGGTTTTTTTTGTAGTTTTTGCCTTTTTTTAGTTTTTTCAGTTTTTTTTTTTTAGTTTTTAGTTTTTTACCTTTTTTAGCCTAACCAGGATTTGAACCTGGGACCTTCATTCTCCGTTGTGACACCCTCTCTCACCGAGTGACTACTCCAGCATGTTCATTTTGGTGTTTTAAATGGTATATTATTAACCAAATTAATGTGTTTTACAATATACTAAGCATCGTCTTAACAAAAATGACGACAACTAATTTCATGACGTCAGCAGACACAAAAACATGACGTCACCTGATCCACAGATCCACAGACAGACAACTTATTTTTATATATATAGATATATAGTTTCTCTCTTATTCTTGTATTGTGCTGAAGACAGCCCTTGGACATAGGGCCGAAATGTCTACAGAAATAATTTCCACTGTCTTGAAAAGATTTTCCCTATTATCTCTACTTTGTATTTGTTTGTTAAAAAATAAATATGAAAAGTTTTTTCTACTGAAAGTAAGGAACAGCATCAAAACTTAAAACGAACAAAAATTATTACGCATATGAGGGGTTTAGCTCCTCGTAATACCTCACTCTTTAGGCTAAAATATTTTTAGTAATTTCAATTATTTATTCTATGGTCTTTGTAGTTCAGAGGTTAATCTTAAGGAAGTGGGACAAAATTTAAGCTTTAATATAAAAGTGAGGTATCGACGAGGGGTGAACCCCTTTGTATACCCAATAAAAACATACGAATATAGAAGATTGTTACGTAAGTTAATTCGTAAGTTACGTATTATTTTTACAAATGAAAACGTTTGTAAAAAATTAAAAGTTCTAGCTGCCTTTTTATGTAATAAAAAAAATTAGAGGGCAACAAGGCCTCCTCCCTCCCTCCTTTTTTCTCAAAAACTCAAAAACCGAATAAAACTATGAGAAAGCCATTTAGCCGAAAAAAATGAATATGAAAATTTTGTTTTAATTATTTATATACGGAGAGCCAAGACCGAAACATGCATTAATTCAAAAACGTCCAGAAATTAAATAAAAAAAACAAGTTTTTTTTAATGAAAGTAAGGAGCAACATTAAATTTAAAACGAACAGAAATTACGTCATATATGAAAGGGGCTTTTCCTCTGCAACCTCTCGCTCTTTACACTAAAGTTTTTTTTTAGTTTTAAAAAGTGGAGTTTGTGAGAAAGAGTCAAACTTGAGCATAAAGAGCAAGGCGTCAAGGAGGAAAAGGCCCTTTCATATACGAAGTAATTTCCGGTATTTTTAAGTTTTAACGTTGCTCCTTATTTTAATGTAAAAAAAACTTTTTTATTTAATTAATTTAAAAGAGAGATCACTCGTGCACTAGCCAATCTATTCGGTATTCTACAATGCAAATTTGACACAGAGGCGGAGCGAAACAAAATTCAGCCAATGCCAAATAAACACTTAATGATTAAATGCTTGGGCCATTTGAGACTTAAATTCTTGTTATTTGCTACTAATCAATTACTTCATTTGTTTTTCACTAAAAATCTTTAATTTTAGCTCTAATGCCTCGTTAAATGAGCTCCAACATGTGATTACACCATTGGCGTAGATATAATTTTGTTTAGGGGGGGGGGGAGCTGATTATGTGACAGAAAAAAGCTAAGATTATATCAATAGTTCACAAAAATTTATGTTTTATTGGTTAAATCATCAATTATCAACAGCATTTATCTTCTTGGATAAGAGCTAAGTCTTTCCAGGATGTCATGGATTATTGTTGCTTGTTTTTCATTTATTCTGTCGCATTGATACTTAACACGTAAACAAAATCTTTTAGTTTTTCTCAATTCTTTTTGAACAACTGATGAAATAAAAAGACGGGTGAATTGGAAAACAAAGCTAGTTATAGTTACTTCAGAGTAACAAGCGAGCGGCAGAATAAGGGGGAGCTCTTCTCATATATGAAATAAGTTTTGTCCATTTAGTTTTAATTTCGATCCTAACTTTAGTTGAAAAAAAATATGATTTTTAAAGTTACTCTCTGACTTTTTTTTACAAATACATTCTAAAAATTTCCTTCTGTCGAAGATTCCCCCTGCCAATTCAAAATTCAGTAGCATCTACACAACTCCAGTAGATCTCCATTTTGTCATCTATGAGTGGTTTAAGTTTTGAGCTCTATTTTTTAATCCAATTTCTTTTTCACAATCCATCTTGTAGTAGTTTATTGACATTTCTGATTGTTACTCACATTCTCAAATATTTTGACTCGTATTATTCTTTTGACTCGCAACGTAAATTTAGTATTGAATTGGAACGAGAATTCAGTCATTCTTTTAATTTCTGATAGTTACTGATCAATACGCCTAAAGCATTTTTAATCAACTGATAAATTCCTTATTTCTCTGCCAAGACACTTGTCTCTCAAAAGAAGATCCTACCCACGGTCCAGTGTAGATAAAAAAAAAAAAAAAGAAGGTACCTACTTATCAAACAGTTCGTGGTAACGAACTGTAGTAAGGAGCGATAGTAGTCAATAGTAACCAAAACTCTAAAAAATGGAATTTTGATACCAATAGCTACATCAAAAGAATAGCATTTTAATGCTGATTTTAAATATATAAGTTTAATCAAGTTTAGTCTTACCCATCAAAAGTTACGAGCCAGAAAAAAATTGCGTTATTTTAGAAAATAGGGGAAAACACCCCCTAATAGTCATAGAATCTTAACGAAAATTACACCATCAGATACAGCGTATCAGAGAACCCTACTGTAGAAGTTTCAAGCTCTTATCTACAAAAACGTGTAATTTTGTATTTTTGCCAGAAGGCAGATTACGGATGCGTGTTTATTTGTTTGTTTGTTGTTTTTTTTTTTGTTTGTTTTTTTTTTCCCAGGAGTAATCGTATCGACCCAGCTGTCCTAGAATATTGCGAGAGGGCTCATTCTAACAGAAATGAAAAGTTCTAGTGCCCTTTTTAAGTGACCAAAAAAATTGGAGGGCACCTATGCCCCCCTCCCACGCTAATTATTTTCCCAATGTCAACAGATCAAAATTCTGATATAGCCATTTTATTCAGCATAGTTGAAAAACCTTATAACTATGTCTTTGGGGACGATTTACTCCCCCACAGTCCCAGGGGAGGGGCTACAAGTTACAAACTTTGACCAGTGCTTGCATATAGTAATGGTTATTGGGAAGTGTACAGGCGTTTTCAGGGGGATTTTTTGGTTGGGGGAGGGGTTGAGAAGAGTGGGGTATGCTGAAGAGCTTTCCATCAAGGAATTTGTTATGGGGGAAGAAAATTTCCATGAAGGGAGCGCAGGATTTACTAGCATTATTTTATAAAAAAAAATGAAAAAATAAATATGAATTTTTTTTCAGCTGAAAGTAAGGAGCAGCATTAAAACTTAAAACGAACAGAAATTATTACCCATTTGAGGGGCTCACCTCCTCCTAATACCTCGCTCTTTAAGCTAAAGTATTTTTAGTAACGTCAACTATTTATTCTACGGCTTTTGTGACTCAGGGGTCATTTTTAATGAATTGGGACAAAATTTAAGATTTAGTGTAAAGAGAGTGGTACTAACGAGGGGGCGAACCCTCTCATATATGTAATAAAAACATGAGAATAAAAAGTTCTTTACGAAAGCTAATTTATAAGTTACGTATATCTTTTACTAATAAAAAGATTCGTTAAAAATTAAAAGTTGTAGTTGCCTTTTTCATTAAACAAAAAATTGGAGGGTAACTAGGCTTCCTCTCCCCCTCTTTTTTTCTCAAAATTTTTCGATCAAAATTATGAGAAAGCCATTTAGCCAAAAAAAAAAATGTAAATTTAGTTTAATTATTCCTCAGCGGAGAGCCAAAATCAAAAGATGCATTGATTCAAAACGTTCAGAAAATAAATAAAAAATACAAGTTTTTTTTAACTGAAAGTAAGGAGCGACATTAAAACTTAAAACGAACAGAAATTACTTCGTATATGAAAGGGGCAGCTTCCTCATCAACGCCCCACTCTTTACACTAAAGTTTTTTACTATTTTAAAAAGAAGAGTTGAGAGAGAGAGAGTCAAACTTTAGCGTAAAGAGCGGGGCGTTGATGAGGAAGCAGCCTCTTTCATATACGAAGTAATTTCTGTTCGTTTCAAGTTTTAATGTCGCTCCTTACTTTCAGTTGAAAAACTTGTTTTTTTATTTAATCATACAAAGCACACTCGAGAAGTTTGCTCTCTTAGATATGAGAAAATCAGTTATGTCTCTATTCAAAGACAATTAGCGTAAGTTCAGTGGAAAAACTGCGTTATACATCTACTAGAATTAAATGTCTAATGTAAAGAGTTGGTATTTTGGTTAGGTTAAGTACTTAAAATAATGCATCCCAATTGGAGTATGCTGAATTGACTTTAAAGTGTACTGAAACACCTTCCTATCGTTTTTTGTCCCTCTAGAGCCGTGATTCCAAGCTCGGGGTGCATGCCATACCGTTGGGGCATGGCAATATTTTGGTGGGTCACGGGCGGGACGTACACTCTTCAGCTGACTACACTTTAATGACTCGACTTTGAAAAAAAAACCTTTTCAAGCGATTGACGTCACATTCAAATGCATTTAAATAGCAAAAAAGTTATCTACATTCAATAATAAAGCGTCCAATAACCCAATAATAATAAAACCAATAATAAAGCGTTGAAAAGCGGCATATTTTGCATGAAACGTCGGTCTATCTGGCTCCTGACTAGACCGCCAACTATGTTCGAAATTGTTTGGCCACACAAACTTAAAAACTTTTATAATAGACGAGACGGAGCCACTATTTAGGCTACAATGGACCTTTTAGTTGCACCATAGCACCCTGTTCAAAAAAAATTCCAGAAAGATTTTCCTCGCAGAAAATTTTTTAGAAGAAGGGGCAACCTAGAGCGTAAGAAAATCAGACTCAATTAAAAATGTGGAAGATGTATTGCAGATGTATTACATAACAGATGTAGACTTGTGTTAATTCACTTTCCTAAGCCTAAGAATATGCTAAAGAAACAGTAGGGATTAAACCTTAAAAACAGCTTCCAAGGCAATATTTTAAGCTCTGATTACATTCTTGGAAGGTTCATTTATTTGCTCTAGATCAACAGATTACAAAGATCTCAAAAGCTCTTAAGTGGAGTTTGGCCAAGATCTATACATCTAAGGGCCCACACTAAAAATTCACCCTACCTGCATAGGTATCTCCATAACTGAAGAGACTGGAAGCGTGGTGAATGCAGATGTCCTTACACAATAAGAAAATTACTGCCAGAAAATCATTTTTTTTAGCGTACCCTATTCTAAAAATCTATGCCTGCGAAACCTGATCTAAACTACGAGCCAACTGCAAGTCCTCCCAACCCGAGTCCTTCTTCCATTGTTATCACAAAGGCTATGTTTTAGTGACTTCAGTTTTCAGATATCGATATTCTTTGACTAGAAGAAAAGACCCAAATACAACGAAATTGTCCAGACTATAGTAACAGCCGGCAGGACAATAAAAAACATCATCAAAAGCTTTAGTATCAGGATTAATTTGCAAAACACGCTTAAGCCTTTATTTAAACGGTGCAGGGATATTTGGACAACCGCTACAGATTGCTGAGGAACGCATGCGTCTCTTGCTGCTCATCCTTGCGGTTTTTCCCAAATTCATGAGTTAAAAGAATTCAACGCATGCGGTTAAAACGCTTAGAGATTTCGAAAGAAAAGAACATGAAGGCAATTGAAAAGCTGATTTTATCTGTTGTTAGATAAAAAAAAAACAAGTTTTTTTAATGAAAGTAAGGACCGACATTAAAACTTAAAACAAACAGAAATTATTCCGTATATGAAAGGGGCTATCCTCTCCTCAACGCCCCATTCTTTAAGCTAAAGTTTTTAATCGTTTTAAAAAGTAGATCGTTTTAAAAAGTAGAGTTGTGAGAAAAAGTCAAACTCTAGCGTAAAGAGCGGGGCGTTGAGGAGGGGACAGCCCTTTTCATATACGGAATAATTTCTCTTGAATAGCTTCATATACGGAATGATATGAAAAGGGCTGTTGAGGAGGAGACAGCCTCACGTGCAACTACGGGCCAAATAAAAAATTAGTATTTGACAGGAATAGAAACAAATCTAAATTTATACAAGACTTCGGTTAATGAATTACTACTCGTAGCAGAGGAAAGATATAGAGAAATATATAACGGACATCAGAAAAACTCTACATTCTAACTGGTAAAAGAATTTAAGACTATTACTGAATTAGGTCTTTCTGAATCTATAGTTTTCTTTTTTGTATTAACCCTTCAAAAAGATAGGAAAAAAACTACCATGATTCCATATTAGAATACTTTACAGAGTTGCACGAGGATGGCAGAAAAATTGGGAACTGGAATCATTTACAAAATGTTGGTGAATGAAATGACAAACGACAAATCTCTTGCAAAAGGGCTCGAGTTCAAATGCATTCCACCATTCAGTAGCAGACCTATAGATCAAATGTGCCTCATCCCCCTTGACTCAGATAACAGCACGAAGCAGCGCTCGTAAGAGTAGTAAAAGTGCTTCTAGAAAGTAAGCGCCGAAGATGGCAAGAAAACCAGAGTCTCCATGGTTCGACAGGATCTTTTTAGTACCGTAAATAGGAAAACGGAAGGTTGGTAAACATTACTAGATTTGTCTACACTCAAAAACGATCTTGAGAATTGAGATGAGCCATGTATATATGAAGGCTGTAAAATCATTCAGATTAGTTATAAATTAAACAGGGCATATTTCTTGGACTAGAAGGAAACATATGTAAACATACCGACCTATTCAACTTCCAGGAAGTAATTGAGGTACAAACAGAAGGGGTAATAAAATAAACCTCAGTTTTACAATTTGACCTTGTACAGTTCTATCGATTTTAAGATTCAGTTATTACGCAATATTATATCACGAAATGGTGGCACAGAAAGCACCTTTGGTATCAAACCCACGCGATTTAATAAAGTTTACTGACGCCTCAGCAATTCTTGTAGCAGGACCAGGAGTTTTCCACCTCACCAGGCATCTGAGTTTTAGATTTAACTTGGGAATCTGTTCCCTAGATTCAGGGTGGCTGAGTTTGCAGCCACACCACTGACCCCGACCCAAACTAAAGGATCTGCTACGCCAAGACTTGTAGTCTCGTCCTAAAAGGACGCAGGCTGCCAAGTCCAGGCATGCCATCTACTCGGCTAGAATGGATTCGAACAGGCCAGGGATGGTACGTTTAAGAATAACCAGCATCAGGTAGGCTGTTCTTGGATGAAGCAAAAATCACATAAATGAGGCAAACTTTGATCAAACTGAAATGAATAAAAGAATATTTACAAAACAAGATTTCTCGTTAATAGTCCTACTTTAGGCAGAATAAGATTCTAGGATAAAATAAGAATGTCTGGTTAGAATCAAATAAATATTGACAGGCTGGTATAGTAAGGCCAACATGTCAATTAAATAAATTTACATCTGTGATAGGACAATAAATATACAGCTCAGAAACCTTTTACTCTTAAATGTATGAACTAATAACACCATCTTTTATGTAATTCTAACTTTCATATAATGAAAGTTATCATATAATGTTATCGTATAAAAGTTATCATCGTTGGTTCATATAATGGTAAAATTCCCATGAGGAAATGCTACATGGAAGGGTTGCAAAGATCAACTTGCAGTTGATGATTTTGTAAGGTGTGAACAAAGAGTACCAGTTGCTGCAGACGTTACAAGTTCTGCCTTTATAGAAAATCCTATATAGAAGACTGTAAAATTCTGATTACTGCCATTTATATTATTTTGAACTAGCGTTCATATAATATCAGGAAGCTTATTTTAATGGTAATAGAAACTCGAGAAAACAATTTGTGAAAACTATTTGACTTAAGATTATCCCAAAACTATTTACAAGGTCTCCCAGTCTCAGAGGTCATGCTATGTCCTAGTGACACATTTGTCCTTGCAGTCCCTACAAATATGTCCTTATACGTTTTGAGTCCACAGAGGAGAAACAGTTATTGTAGACCATTTATACAGTATTACCGCTATTTGGTATTGAATAGTTATATACCAGCTCATAGGAAAGAGGCCAGAACAAAGAACCAACTCAGATACCTCTAGCATGTTAAAAAAGAATAGGGACCTATGATTAATTCCAATTTTCGGGTGTAAGGACTCGATTCAAACATCGACATTGCCTTTAGAATGGTTCTTAGTGTGCCTGCCAAAAACTAAACAAGAGAAAAATCTTTCTCTACCTCTCGTGAAGAAGATCTCCTATCAGCCATGGCAGATTGACATCATTATCCCTGCTCATTATTAATTAACTCAAGAGATGACGTACAATGAAATCATTGACACCTCTGCACGAAAAAAAGCAATGAGAAAAACCTTATGAATTGCCTTTGAAGATAAATATTCCTACTTAGAAAATAATGTATAAAACATACATGTATTTATGTGTTGTTACCTACAAATGGATTAAACTTATATTATATCCAATAACTATGTTTATCCGTTCACAGGAGTAGCCTGTTGTTCATTCAGAATTACCATTTAAGACCTATATACGCAAAAAAACAATCGAATTTCTCACCTATATTCCTCACTATTTGAACCTAAAGGCTTAACTATAAATTTACTTAAAACTCAAAACTGTCAAATCCGACTTTCTGACTGAAGCCTCGATCCAAAATCTTAGACATTTGGCCACCTATATATTTAGAATTATAAAATCATAGATGACAGATCTCAATAATTTTGTAAGATGATGTTTACATAGGTATTAGTTTAAAATATATAATTTTTTCCCGAAGACCCTGAGCTACATATGTATCAAGCAGTGAATGAGACGCCTGACTTCATTATTATCATCAATGCTTTAAAATGATTTGTGCTATGTAAGAGAATAATACTGCTGCGGTTAAGCAAGGAAATGAGGTTAGCAACTGGTTTTGTATTAAACCAGGAGTCAACTAAGGTTGTGTTCTATACCCCTTTATATGGACCATTTTGATGGATTTTGTCCTAAGGAGCACAGCAAAGGCGATCTGAGAACACAAGATCAATTGAGGAAGTAAAACTCTCCTAGACTTAGGTTATACTGACCGTTTATGAATCTCAGATGAAAATCTTAGCAAAATGAATGAATTTATGGAGGCATTGAGGGTTCAGGATGCAATAATAAGCTTGAAACTTAATGTTAAGAAGACCAAGTCGCTAAGACTAGGAATAAGTGAGGGTGAAGAGATGATATTGGGCAACGAGAAGATCGATCCAGAGGACAGCTTCACTTGCCTAGGTAGTATTATTCGTAAAGATGATGGGGGCAGTGAAGATGTTAGGAGTAGAATCGCCGAGGCTCAGGGTATTTTTTCACAGTTGAAAAAGTTTGGAAGAATTGGAAGATAATACCTGCGAACCATGGTTAAAATATTGGAAGCTACAGTGATGACAGTGGTCAAATATTGTTTTGAAGCATGGAAACTCCGAAGAATAGACGAAGATTTGTTAGATGTTTTCCAGAAAAATTGCCAGCGGATTGTTGTGGGTACCCGACTGACCGACCGTATTTCAAACAACAGGTTGCACAAAAAGTGTGGTTCAATCCCATTTTCTAGGGCTATAATGAGAGAAAGGTTGAGAAGAGTAGGACACGTTTTGCGGATGAGGGATGACAGATTACCAAAGATCGCTCTTGTCGGCCAACCCTCTAGGGCCACACAAAAAGCAGGTCGTTACCCAATGGGTTGGAAGGATGTCGTAAGGAAAGATTTAAAGGAAATGGGAACTTCCTGGGATGGTGTAAAGAGGGAAGGGGTTGAATAGATTAGGATGAACGAGGAGCGTGCGTAGCTGTGCTGGCCTCAGGTGGCTGTGCACTACAGTGAGTTGTTAGTCGTTGTAGATTAAGCTACCACACCAACCAAACAGCTATAAGATGTTCCATATAAAAAAAAGCCAAAAAAGTTCCATAGCCTGTTGTGCTAATGATACTTCAAAGGATAAAATCAAAGAAACAACAGCCCAAAATTTATGCTTTAGATTAGCTTTCAGTGGACCCTGACGCTGTCCAAGAAACTAGTTTAACAGACAAATGAAATGGCAGTTCCCAAGATATTATGTAATTCTTGTGTTGCTGTTATTATACGAACTGCTCAAGAGCGGAGAAAATTGGTTACGAGGATACATCGCTGAATTTCACTTTAATGAAAGAATCATCCGATGGAAAGAAATTATGTGATTTTTTTGGCTATTACTTATTTACTTCAGTAAAAGTTTTTTGTTATTTATTTTTGAGGTATTATAAAAAGTTAACATTCAGCTGGCACTACAACGCTAAAACTTATTAAAAATTAAAAAAAAAGTCAGTCGATTTGGCTTCTCAAGGACCCATATGTACTTTGATTTTTCAAAACTGAGCGAATTCAATGAATTCACACTGTTTTATACGAATCTATACCCAGAATTCACTCATCGATACTTCATCCCATTTTTTTAGTTTAAGCCAGCTTGTGTAAGCGCTGCGATTAATTTAATCTGTTAACATGGTTATGGTAATTAGATCAGACCCAAAACGTTAGCTCAGACACCTATTATGTAAATATATCTTGCTTGGACGACTCTATTCCATCATCCAACTAACAAAACTAAACAGAGTCAAATGAAGTTAAACTGCTCCATGTATTGTCACGAAAAAAAAAAAAAGAAAAAAAAAAAAAAAACATACATCAAGATATTTTTTCACACCGAATTTGTCAGTCATGATGAATAAAATAAACAAAAGATATCCAATAAAATGTTATGGTAAGGTGAAAACGGTTTGAACAAATCTTGATAAGGTCTGGGGATTATCGGCAGGGGTTCCGGTTGCAAATTTATAATTTTAATTAATTAAACACACTTTTTAACATTTTTCAACAGGGTCATTGAATCAAGAGAATATTATTGTGTTCTAAAAACTACAGAAGTTCTTAGTAGCCTCCCAATTGTAAGTCGTTTCGCTTCTTTTTTTCCTTTGTGTGAACACAAGCTACCATTTCTTACATTCACAATATCTGGCAGATATAGTTTATAAGTTTCCTCCAGTATTGAGTGCGGTTGGAATCAGGTTTTTAGGCTTTTGAAGTTACAGGAACAGTGATCTGGCAGACTACCACAAACAATGACAGATATTTTGGGCCGATATTTGCGACACGTCATTAGTGCTAAAAAATAGGATAAAGAAAAAATAACGACCTAAAACAAAGTATTAAAAACCCTCGAGATAAAAATAAGAAGTAAAAAAAAGCAAGAAATATACAATGACTAAACTTTACATTTTGTACAACCTCAGCTAAAAAGTCAAGCAGTTCCATGCTTCGTTAGATTTTAATTTTCGTTTCATTCCTTTATATCTTTTTTAGGATTTTAGGTCGTTAGTTTTTATAGTCTTTGTTCTTTTTATCTAGCGTTGAAATGAAACTTTAAGAAACGCATCAAAAATGTGAAATTGACATCTACTCCCTTACAATTGCTGGAAATATTTCTGGTCTACGCTGTTATTATGAAAGTAAAGAATAACACTAAACCCCAAAATGAACATAATTAATTCCAGAGAGGAGAAAGACTGTCCCTTCCTTATCCACACCTCCATCTCAAGGTCGAAGAAACTTCGGAGTGTGCTCATTGGATCAGAAATTGAAAGTTCTAGTCCTAAAAGTGGGGGTGGAATTTTCAAGAGGGATCCGTAGAAGGCTATTTTCTGCAGGGGGTTAATAGTTTCCAGGGGGGTCAATGCCGGCTATCGTAAAAGGACAAGCAAAGTTTCAGGGTTTTGGTGCTATAGATGGATATGAACCGATGGAACATCGGTTCAAAGTACCATACTGTCTGAATCAGCAATTCCAAAGATTGAGCCATTTCATGGTCTGGTCCTTATTTGTCAGCTAGTTGATAGATGACTTGTTTTAATTAATTATTACATGGCATTTATTCCGTTTTCAGGGGTTTATCCCGTTATTTTATTAAAAATCTTATATTTTGCTCATCCAACATAGATAAGTTATTCCAAAACGGTCAAAAGCTTTTTAAATTGTCATAAAGTGTTTAATTATTTCTAGGTTCTACTATAGCAATCTAGTTTCATAACTTCGAAACGGTATGACTCTTCAGGGTTACATGAGGAACGGGCAATGGGTAGAGGGCTTTTGAACTCTTGAACTTTGCCAAATCCTCAATCACTGTTCCCTAAAATAAGAAAAATATATAAAAACCTAGAGCTTGAACATCAAATCCTGAATCCTCAGAAGCAGAACTTGAGAAAAAATCCAACCTGAAACTTTCAAAAAGCTGGCAATCTTTTATTATTGTAAAATGACTGGAATAGGTTTAAATTAAATAGTAGGCAGAGCATATGCTAGCTATACAAATGATATACGCAAATATAACTATTGTACCCTTTTGACAAAATGCGTCCTCCACTCCAAAATGCATCCTCCACTCCAATGTAAAGTAAAAATAAAAAAGCACAAAAACAATAAATAAGGC
Source organism: Artemia franciscana (assembly GCF_032884065.1). Classification (NCBI taxonomy): domain Eukaryota; kingdom Metazoa; phylum Arthropoda; class Branchiopoda; order Anostraca; family Artemiidae; genus Artemia; species Artemia franciscana. The sequence continues at coordinate 17,671,922 of NC_088865.1, read as the reverse complement.
TACATTTTGCTGTGTTAAATTGATTTTATAGTTCTGTTATGTAATGCTAGATGGTGTCGCTCCCTCTTATCAGTTTTCATAACACTATTTTCTAAGGTAAGTTAATAATATTAGCTACAAGTAACATTAGCCACAGCCCATAAAATTAGCTACAAGTATTTATATATTAGAGAAATAAACACACCCAAAGGCTATTGGCCAGAAGGGTAAGAAAGCTATAAGGTCTGGATGATTGCAAAACCAAATGTCCTAATATCCATCAGAAGTCAGAAATGCTGACATTGATTGGCCCATATTTGCTCGTATCAATATGTGTCCTTGAAGAAACATTAGACCACCTTTGATTTTTTGTATAAATACAAAAATATGCTTAAGACTGCAAATTCTACTGTCAGACTATAATATCATTTCTTAAACCTTAAGTGCTAATTGAGAGAGCTTCTATTCGATGGTCACACAATATATGTGGTGGATCAAAACATCAGGCCTCTTGAAGAAGAAAAGTCTCTGTACGTTCTCTCACATAGCGTACAATCAGCTTCAATTCAATGTCACTATAGAACCTAGTCAAATTATAGACATATTTATACAATCGTCAAGTTCCATACACAAAACCTTGAAAAAAGAACGCACCCAAGAAATTTTGCCTACAGGCATGGTACCAACCCTTTGTTTATTTATTCCTGTTTCATTCCATTTATGGCCAATTTTTCCTGTTCACACTCTATCCCTCCTACTACTACTAACAACTCATCCCAGAACAAGGTCGCCAGAGGCCAACACAACTGCGCAAGGTCTTTCTACAACAGTCCATTTAGAGCTTAACTCTTTCTTCCATCTTGAGAAGTTTCCACATACTTAAAAATGTTTTCTATATAGAAACTCATCCCATTCCATTCGAGGACTTCCCTAACGGGATAGCCAAAATGCGAAATTTCTTTATAAATAAATAAAATATATAAACGAGTATATCAAACATATTTATCTTAATTTCCTCGCGGACTTTATCCTTAAAGCGTGGAACAATCACTTTCATCTTTCATCCATTATAGACCTGCATAGTGTACTATAGGCTAGCTCCATGTAAAAACACAGCCAAAAATATCTGGACAATTTTTTATTCCATACAAGGGCACCCCCAGTTTAGGGCAAGGTACTTTAACCCTTCTTCCCTCCTTACTCCACAGAAAAAAAATGTACAAAATGAAGTAATATTTGGGAAAACATGGCAGCTTTCCTGACAAAAAACGTCCAATCTTATACTTCATCCCCCCCCGCTTCACATGAAATCTGGCATATTTTATGTTTCCAAATGACTCAATAAGAGCAATATTACTAGAGCTGAACAAATTTTTGAAGAACTAGTGACAATAAACTCTTCATTTTTTTTTTCTCTAATATAGTCTAAACAAAAAACCTTGTGAAAACTGTCCTTATTTTTGCTTACATTAGGAAATAGACCTTGTTATATGTTTGTAAAGGTTTTTAGAATATTTTGAATTATTTTAGAATTACCCTAAAAAAAAAGAAGAAGAATAAAACCGCCTGAAGTGACAAGTTTAATTGTTATTGAACTTTGTGCATCGTAATAGATTATCTATTGTAAAAAATTATAGACAGTTTAGCACTGTGAAAACTACAACTGAATTGATGCCGTTGTTTATGACAAACTTACCTGGCATTGAACTTTGGCATCATTGCTGTCACTGGTTTTAAGGTCATATTCCAAGTTTCCATTCACAGTGGATTGGACATAAACACTCAATTTCTTTCGTTTCATCGAATTCTTACATATAAGGTCCTAGAATAGAAGAAAACAATTTCATAAATACAGCAAGTCTTGTGACCAGGAGCTCGTACAGAAAAATGATAATGAAGAAAGATTTGGCACTTTAGCTTCAGTTTAGTAGGAACTAAAAATCTTAGTACCACTGACAGTACAGCCAAATCTAACAGAACTTTAAAAATTCAAGACAAGTTTCATTTTAATTTTATATTTTTCGTCTTATTTCTTATGCCCCATTTAGAACCCAGAGCTTGAAAAAAAAGGTAAAATGACAATCTTAGCTGTCTAAAAATAAGGTTTAAAAATTTGGTTAAATTTTAGAAGCACAAAGAAAAGAATCATTTTTTTTTTATTTCCTGAGAGCTATCATATTTAAAGAGATCAAATATTTGGTCCTCATCCCCCTGCAGGTATAAAGATTTTCAGACTAAATTTTAATGACTGAATTATACGATCGTTTTCCGGTAGTAAAATTTTCTAAAAGCTTCTTTGTCCCAAAAGCCAAAAAAAAACTTTCGATGAACTTTTTAAAGGCGACGATCAAAACTTGGCAACCTCTTCTCGTATCTTAACGTCAAAAACTCTTTTTTTTTAAAGTTTTAGAAGCTTACGATAACAAGTGAAAAGAGAAGACTTGAAAATGAGTTTTATTTAAAATCAGTTTACCCTCATGTTGAATCGGTCTGCAATTAACCATATTTTACTGTAAATAAGCGTTTACACACTTTTTCGGAAACTTAAGAATACATGCCAAGGTTTAAATTATAGTTCCTGATAACAGAAAAAAAAATAGGAATTCTAGTCTCACTTAATCCCTAGATTAAAATTAATCATCATCTCACTTGAAAGTATCCTCGCTTTTTTCATATATGCCTTGTTTCATTTCTGCATTTGTGCCCCCTTAGTCCAAAGTTTCAAATAAATTTCAAGCCAATCAAAGATTCGCCCATTTTTGAATTCCCTTTGCTAAAGGAGGGACCAATTTCAAAGGATCCAATTCTTTGAATAATTTGTTGTACATTAGTCCTCTTAGCCCAAGGACTTACAGCTGTAACTTTCAAATTGATCACAAAAAAACTTTTGTGGCTTATTTCCGGGCCCTTAGCCCCTCCTGCTTCCCACAGCAAAGTATTGATGATCTTTTAGATCAAGAAAATAATCCCTGAAAGTTTCACGCCATTGGATTCCCAAAATCAAGAATGCCCCTCTTTTTTCCACTATGAAATCTATCTGTAAAGAATTGAGAGTTCGCATACTTTACGGCCCTTATCCCAGGGACTCTGGGGGTTTGTCATCCTCGGAGGTATATTTATTGATAATTTTGACTATTCTGAGCACAATGGGTACTTTGAAATGTTGATTACATGTCCTAAGGGTTTACAGAAGGACTAAATATTAATAAAGGTTCTATGATAGAGGCTGGTTACTCTCCAATTACTTTTGACTTTTGAAAAATGTACTAGAACTCTCAATTTCCAATCGAATGAGCATCATCTAAAGTTTCTATGATCACAGGGAGAAGGGGTTTTTATCGTGTAGGGTTAAATGTTACTCTTTACTTTCATAACAAAGGCATAGACGAGAAATATTCTCCGAAATCAATAGGGACTAGATATATTTCTCTACCTCCTCCCCCCTTCCCTAGGACTCATTCTAAAATTATCTGAGCGTTCAATTAGAGTTAGGACACATTGGCATTAAGATGCACTCTTTTGAGTCATCTGCCCCACCCACCCCCTTCGCCAACAAAATGATCCACTACCCCTCCTTTATAATAGCTGATGTGCACTTACGTCATTACATAGAATTTCACGAAATATGATGCAAATTATTTCAGTGAAATGAAGCTTTAAAATAAATTTCAGAAACATTTTTCTGCAATAAGAAGGGAGGTATCACTCTGCAGCACACTTATTCAAGGTTGCTATATACGAAGGGAGGTGGGAGATCAATTCCTACCTCGCACCCGTACTACTTCTTACATTTATCTGAAGGCTCGTAGAGATTCAGGCAATTTGGACATAAATGCACTCTTTTAGGCATCTGGCACCTCCCCCCACCTAAACACTGACCTAACGCCCTCCTTCATAATAGTTGATGTACGATTATACACTTTTCTTTGTTCTTTTTATTTGCCTTAGTTCCTCTTTGCTGACTCAATTTTACATTTGAAAATAAATGTCGGGGGTGGATTTTCTGGAGAATTTTTCCACGGGAGGAGGGGGTAGGGCAGACTCCGCTTTACTTAAAGTCCGTTGGACCGAAAATTAAACTGTCAAGTTAAGTTACATGAATGTCCGTAAAGAAGGAAAATTTCTACAATTAATAATAATGGAATTAAAAAAAGAACTAATTCCATACAACTATAAGCCTAGAATACTGCATAAGACCAGTGCATACTTTGTAGACTACTTTTCAATTTACATTGGAAAAAAATAAATAAATAACTATAATAAGTATACTACAAAAATCTGAAGATAAGGCATATCCACTTCAAATTGTCAATTCGCAATGCCAACATAAAACATTAGCCTAGAATTAGCACCTTGTTATACACAACAGATCCAAAGAAATTCACATTAATTCGCGATTAAATGGATGTCCTTCCCCAGTGTGTTAAGTCAGTCAGTAAAACATCAAATCGTCAGAAAATTGGCGACATGAAGCACCAACATTTGACAAATTTTGCCAGGATTTCACTAAAGATAAAATGTGTCTGATTGTTGAGCAAAACGCTGTCTATTCAATGTGCATACATCATGAATAATATGCATCCTGTGTCGGCAAAGGTTTCAATCAAGGCGGTTAGCACAACAGGAAAATTCCAAAGCTGTCAAATTATTCAATTATACTTCTTTTGAGCTGAATTTAATTTTTTCCAAGCAGGTATACACGGCTATTATTAGGGGCTGGCCGTTTCTGAACAACACGCTTTCTAAGTTTCTAAGCTTTCATGTTTACTAAGTTTCGCCCATTTTAAACTTTGTAATGATTCGAGTTTCATTAAATCTGAGTATCTCTAACTGTGGCACAAAACGAGAGAAGTTAAATGGTTTTTGTATGATTTCCGGGAAAATAGATATCGGGCTTTAGTTTTTCGTCATTTATTCGAATCTTTTATAAAAGCTATACAAGTTATGGCAATACTGCCCATTATATCCTGAATAGTTCGGCCACACAAAATAAAAAAAGTTATAATGGATGAGATAGATTGATCCGTTATAGTATCGAACGGCCTTAATCTAACTAATAACTTAAACTACTTAACTTAAACTTTTTCGCGTGCTGACCAATGGCCTGCGTTGTGCAGGTATCGATCTCCTGATTTACTGCCTTGAGTTAGGAGTGAAATGTGTGGTTGGGGGGGGGATCGTTCGATACTTCCTGGGTTTCTACCCAGATTTCTCCTGGTACCCATTTAGAGCTGGGTTGACTCGGACAGAGTTTACAGAATCACACCATTGACTCCCATTCTGAACCAAATAGCCAGTGACAGTAGGACTCGAACGCCTGTCTTCAAGATTTTAAGTTCATTGCGCTGACCACTCAGCTATGACGGCTCAATTAATTGAAGAATCATGTTAATTAAACAACCATCTTCCAGGCTGTTACTACATCCTCAAAGCTACTAATGATGTCCATAAGTCGTCAGCTGTCAAAATTTACTACCAATGTTCACAAGAAGAAATTCACATGAACACCAGTCTAGATTTACTTTGTCAGATAATATCTGAACCGTGTTTTAACATCCTCTGTACGCAAGAACAGCTAGGGTATATAGTGTTCAGTGGAAAGAGAAGGGGTAATGAAGTTCCAGGCTTAAGGATTATTATACAGTCCGAGAGACATCCTGAGCTCCTAGACGGAAGAGTTGAAGCATTTCTAGAATGTGTTCAGGTAAATTTATATTTTTGAGTAGAATATGTATTTGATAATTGATGAGTAATAATGTTGAATCCTTTCAATAAGTTTATTTTACTTCCTTAAAAGACGAAATAAAACTTTTTTTTTATTTTAAAATGGTTCGTATAAATCTGGATTTGTCATTTCTTAATTACGTGTTCCTATTGGAAACATTTGAAGATAAATTTCTTGATATATGGCATTCCGACTGTCTAATTTGTTTCTGAAATAACTTTATTTGACTTTGCGTCTTTGTTGACGCAAGTTGTATCTAAGCCTTTCAGGTACAAATATAATATGTTTGTATGCTATTTTGTAAGCTTAGAACCTCGCGTCCATTTAGTATTGGCACTCACAGTCAAAATAGTGAGAGACATAGTAACAAGGAGATAGTTAGGGGTGAGTAAGGTGAGGAGAGTGCCTTCCCCCTCCCAGGTAGGAAAATTCTTCTATCCCTTCTACCAACAATTTCCAGAGTGTAAATCTCAGTTCCTAGAGGATGATGGATATGCTTATCCCATAGGGAAAATATCTATATAAGCTTATGGATACCAGGAGATTTTATAATCATAATGATCAAGGATCTCTTGTACGAAATTTCAGAGGAAAGGAAAGTTTCTATGTCGTGTCAGTTGGAATCTATCTCTGGACGCAGAAACTGGGTTTTGGGGGAGTAAAGATATGGCTGGGAGCTGGAGGAAAAGATTGGCCGACACATCAGCGAACAGCTTTTTTGTGAACGGTGTCTGAAGATTATTGGGATTTGAGTAAGAATAATAAGACTTGGAGAGACTGTCGGTTGCTTCCCTCCTCCGTATCAATATGCTTTTTCCCGCCCCTCCATGTCGTGTACGTATTTATATTATTATAATGTCACCAAGGTAGAGTATAAATTAGTTTTCCTCTGATAAAAAAAAAAAAAAATCTGACTAAAACAGTAAAAAGGGTCTGTTCTACTAATATTTTTCGGTAGAACAATAAATTTAGAACCAACATAAACACAAATAGAACGGTTTAATGATGTAATTGAATAAAAAATTTGAAACGAAACAACTGCTTCGTTTCCTGACATCATAGCAGATATGCGTATGAATTAGGGCCCTAAAGCTGGAAAATGTTCATCTTCTTGATTCCCGCCCTTCTTATGCTTTTTCCCACACCTCTCTGTCGTGTATGTAACTCTATCACTATGATATCACCAATGTAGGGCAGAAATCAGTTTTCCTCTGATAAAAAAAAAGAAAATAAATCTGACCAAAAAAGGGTATGTTCTACAAATATTTTTAGGTAGAATAATAACGGTAATACAATTAGAACAGTTTAATGGTGTAATTGAATAAAAAATTTGAAACGAAATGACTGCTTTCTTTACTCACATTATAGCACATATGCGCATAAATCAGGGCCCTTAAGCTGGAAAATGTTCAAATTCTTGATTAAAAAAATATATTTGAATCCTTACATGTGTCCATTTCAAACTGTGATTTTTTTTTGTATTCTTTTTGCAAATAATGAGTCTTATGGAAAACTATAAGACCCAATGACAAAAGACTGTTTGTTTTATTCATGTATATTTTCTTGAATTAAGGTATTTGAGTGTGGTTATGAACTTAGGTAAGGAACTTAAGAATTAAGAAATATAGGCATTGAATATTGTTTATCTGTGTCCATTGCCCAATATTGTTTATCTGTGCTTAATTGTCCTTTCACATTCTTTAGGGTTTCCTTGAAACTATAACAGACGAAGAGTTCATCCTTCATAAAGCAGCGTTGTCTACTAAGAAATTGGAGCGTCCAAAGACTTTGAACAGTTTGGCCAATTTTTACTGGAATGAAATTGCCTCTGGTGACTATAATTTTGGCAGACATGTCGATGAAGTTGAATATTTGAAGAATGTTACCGAAAATGATGTGGTTCAATTTTTCAAGGTAAGTAGCATTTAATTTCTCAAGTTTAGAGTAGAAATAGATAAAGCTGGTATTTTTATATTACCGAAGCCTCAAAGGACTAACACCGCTAAAACTCATTATTTTAGTGCGCTCATCAACCGAATTCTAATATATGCATTGGCTATGATCTCCATCCATAATAACATATCATTTCTTTCAGAGCTGTTTGGCTTTGTTTTTGTTAATTGTTCTCGGCTTTTATTAGAAAGCCGCCGTGCTTTGAAGTACAAATTTGTCTGCAGTTACTTAGTGGCGTTTTAAAATTAGGCTACAATTGCAATTAGGCGATTTACGTAAAGGGATCTATTTCTATATCTCCAAGTCTATATCATCTCAGTATGTACCTCAGAAGTTAGGTTTTTGGTCCAGAGAAATATCCACTCAATAGAGTGGATATTTCAATTTCAGAAGCCTTCAGAAGCCTTCAGTTTTTTTCTGTCTTTTTTTTTTCATCTCAGTCTGTACCTCAAAAGTTAGATCTTTGGTCCGCTGAAAAACTTCTCCACTCTGTAGCTGAATCCTATATTTTATTCTATTTTTTCTAAGTGAAAAATATAAATACTGGACACTTCTAAACGATATACACTTGTAATCTGTAATCTTTTCTTGTCGCTCTCCTCTTTCATTATATCTTCCCCCGCCCACTCCCTCTCTCTCTCTCTCTCTCTCTCTCTCTCTCTCTCGCTCTCTTTTTCTGTTTCTCGTGTGGATACGCTGTTGTCGGCTTACACGTCTACTTGTGTTTTCAACATTTCAATTTTATAATAAAAGAAAAAAGCAACTTTGAGCGTTTGTCCTACTAGTACACTAACACTGAGCATGAATAATACTAAAGACAGTTATGAAATACTTCTAAATACGATTCATATAAAAAGCTTAAATAAGTAAACGTCATTGAGGTGAGTGACAATTTACAACAAACGTAGCAACATGTACTTTTTTATTATTATTATTTTAAGAAACAAAATAGAAAACCAAGATTACGCTTCTTGTTACTGTTAAATACTTTCATGAATTTAAAATAACGGGACTTGTCTGAATTATAGTAAATGGCTCAATTATTATTCTTAGAAAAAAATCATTTGAATTGCTCGAATCTTAGTGATGCCCCTGGGACTATTGCAATCATCAACCATTTTTTAGGAACCATTTGATCAGCTTTCCACCTTACTTAGATAACTTTAAAGGTTTTTATGTTGCATTTTCTCTTTATGAAGCATTCATTATTTTGATGTTTTGTCATTTTGATAAATTTGGAGTACAACATCTAATATTAGTTTTGGTATGTTGCTGACTAACCCCTGTCGTTTTAATTTTTATCAGTCTTTGCCTAATGACGATGCTGCTACTACTTGTATTTTTTCAAAGCAGTATCATATTCCGATGAGTCCCAATGCGTCGATTTTTCGAATCAAAAGCCAAACACAGGCCATCAACGTACGCTTCTCTTCCTTCTTACTCAATTCAGAACTTCATCCTGCGTTGCCATTTATAAATTTTCCGTTTAAGAATTTCAGTTATAACTTCTTCCTACCCTATCAAAGGATGCTTTGTTTTTTCTTAACCCAAGCTCGACTTTCGAAAAGACATTTCCGTGGAACCATATCTCCTTCATTTGTAGCTCTGGAGCTGCATGTAGCTGCGTTACCTTTTTAAGACAAAACTGCTTATATCCATCCATCAGTCTAATATATCGGTTACATTGCAAATGGCAAAACTAGAAGCATGAGGTTTAGAAGATTCTTTTTATGCAGGCTAGCTTTTTTTATTTTTATATATATTTTTTTGACGGCTAGCTTGAAATATTTCAAGGCAGCTTTTAAAGCGTCATGACATGTCAACTTGCAAGGGAAAAGGATACATATGACGGAAACATAAAAATGTCCATTTTTGTGCGGAAACGTAGCTATCTATGTGAAACTTTTTAGAATAGAATAATTGTATTTATACAAGCAGTCATAGTTAAGAATAAAAGTTCCAACTAAATAGCGCTAGTACTTACAACGAAAACAAAAAAAAACACGAGACCATGACTAATAAAACACTGACATGTAAAAAGGAACGAACAAATTGGCGAAACAGTTTGTTCTTGGAGTAGGCAATTCCAATCTCACTTTGTTAGGTGACCTTATGTTTATTTTATTCCACATAACATGGTAGAATCTCTTTATATTTTTCACTGCTAAGAAGAAACTGGCCAAATTTTGCAGATCAAACCCAACCGACGTTCGTGAAGGGACGGTAGTTGTAGGACAGATAATGCCGATTCATTACTTACATATGCGTCTGAAAGAATAACTTTAAAGGCTCTTCTTTGTAGTTACTCAAATTGATCATTTAGGTAACTTGTGTTGTAGACTTGAGGGCCCCATACAGGTCAAACATACTCGAGAATTGGTCGGATGTATTTAAGATAAGCCGTCTTAATTTGGGACACAGAAAAACCGAAACGACGTAGTATGATAAGGGTACGCATTGCACTTTTTACGTTTTTAGTGATTGTATCAATATGAGTGTTAAACGAGCAGTCACTCAGATGCTATCAAAAAAGGAGTTCACTTCTATAGCCGATAACAAGGTACTATCCTCTTTCGTTACCCTTAAGTCACTGGTTATCATTTTGCCAGCAAGTCATTTTACTGACGAATGCCATTTGTGTGGATCTGTCTGGGCATACTTTTGTCATTCGCATATTGTCTGTTCGCTCGCCTGTTGGGTTTAACAATATAGTCCCGCAACATGGGTGAAATAACTGAATCGGCATCGCTGTGCAACGGTTATCTGTAACCGTTATGACTCTAGTCGGGAGAAACACATGGAAACTATCTTCTATTATGCTATTTAGCTTACTGACTTTAAAGTTGATGTCCAGCTCGGAGCAAATGTCATTAAATTTGTTGTTATTAATCTAGCGACCAAACGTAGATACTGAGGATTTAGAGCAGGTGGCGTTTTGTCACAGTCGCTAATCACAACCGGTTCGCTATAACCAAGGAGGGAGCACATTCGGCGTTTTATAAGCAGGAAAGCAATTTACTAGTACTAGGCAACTTGTTCTACGCGGTAAGGCTTTAGTCTTTGTCCTAACTGAAATTAGCACTGGTATCTTCATCCCCTTTTTCAGTATACCTCCACGTTCCCCGCGATGAGAGCGTTTGATAGATGTTGTGGGTATGGTAGAGTCATCTTGTGGCGCTTTTAGAACTTACAGTAAGCTACAGAATGTAGGTGGCGACTCCACTAAGCAAGGTCCAAATAGGGTGATCTTCTCGTATTTAATTTGCATGACAATCGCAATAAGCAAGGTTAGTAACACTAAGTCTTTGGCTACCTACACCATCACTGCAGGAATCTTGGAAAAACCAGCACAAAACAAGCTAAACTGAGATGACGAGGGTCAGCTATTTCATAGCGCTCACAGCGTCCCTTCTCCTGGTTTAAACTTGTTCAAGCCATTCTAAACCTGCTGACTAGGATAAACCCATATCTTATGACCACACCCCGTTTGTATAGCACTAGGTTAAGGTCTTACTTTAGTGAGTGGCAGGATGGTGCCCAAACCAAGTCCCTGGAATTTTGAAAAGTATAGATTTCCAATTAAATTATAATTATTCTTTTTTAATTTAAGTGTATATGCTTCTAGTCTCTTGTAAGCTTTTTAAGCCATCTTATGCATTCTCTCTTTCTAAACGAAATCCTGGATGTGGCTCTGATATAAGTGAGATTAAGGCAAAATGTTTAAAAGAGCTAGATAAAAGAAATAGACGACTAGTCATCTGTTTTAAGTTGGACTCCAAATGCTCTGACTGTCCTTTTTTTTTCCTCGGCACATCAAGAAAACCAGGACTTAGACACTTTATTCCTATAGGCATAGAACTTCGGAGATAAAATGTTTACATATACGTTTCTTATGCCTTCACTTATTGAATAAATTGACCTAAGCTACGTTTGTAAATTTAAAGTTATAAATGTGTAGCTTCTTTTTCTTCTTTGAATCAGAAGTTGTCGTAATTTGACTGTTTTATGTGGTGGCTATAAAAATCACCACTGGTCTTGGCTGGTTAGCTAGAATTAAAAGAATGATGGCTTTCCAGCTACTCCTTGTCATTTTATAAGGATACTCAGCTAAATTTTAGAGAACTTAATTATTTCAGCTCTTTGTGGAAATTAAGATGAATTCGATATTTTATGCTTTGTCCAACATTCATACATGCATAAAGTAGGCCAGTGAACCATCCATTAAACCACCCTCTCTTCCCTATCTCCGCCATTTTGTTTGTAGAAAGGCAGGCATGTTTTACTTTGTTTGGAGCAGAATTAGGCCAGGGTTTTCGATCTATATTATTGGAGACATTAAGTGGATCCATTGTCCCGGCAACACCACCTTGAGTATTTCAACGCCAACGTTATAGTAATCAATCATCATCATTTTATTAATACTAAGAACTCTATTACAAACGTAAAAAAGTTATTCGGGCCAGGAAGCTTTGCTTGTTATGGGCCATACGACACAATAATAGAGCACTAAAAGAATCATAAATAATAACCTAAATCAAATAATACGTGTTAAATGAGGATGAGGAAGATTAAACTCTAGCATACAGTAGAAAAAAAAAACTACTTGGTAGTAGCTATAATAATGGAAATAAGTAGAAACCAGGAAAGTAGGGAAACACGAAATACAAAAGTTGACATAAGAACATCAGAAAAAAAAAACAAATAAACAAGGACTTTAAAAGTTAAGAAGATTCCTGAAAACAATTTTAAAAAGAATAAGAGAGAGAAAGAGATATGAGTTAAGGAAGAATTGCAAAAAAAGAGAAACAATAGGAAAAGAGGAAACGGGAAAAATATTAACAAAGGAGAGAGAGAGAGAGAGAGAGAGAGAGAGAGAGAGAGAGAGAGAGAGAGAGAGAGAAGAGAAGATTACTAAACAGGAAAGACGAGACGAAATAATGCCTTTGCAGAAAGAAATAGAGGGACATCCGAAGGGATGGAGTTCCATAATAGAATTGATTGATACACAGGGGACCTCTGGGCTGCTGTAGAAGATCATTTTGGTAAAATAAATCGTCGAGAAGAACCACGTAAAAAAAGAGTACCTACATGAGCCTGTCCGTGAGAAAAATTGCCGCAGGGACGGTGGGAGAGTACCTAGAAAAGCAAAATGCACTAAAGAAAGAGCACTTTTACCTATAATATGATCCAGTGGAGCTATTCTAGTATCATTATAAAGATCAGGGGAAGGGTAAAGCCAAGGGAGAAGAAAAGTAGCCTTCACTCCCCTATTTTGGGCTCTTTGAAGTGAGCAGAGAAGAGATTTATTAGTATTACCCCAGACAGAGCAGCAATAAGAAAGGTAAGGATAAATAAAAGCATAATAAAGATAAACCATAATATCAGAAGGAAGAAATGAGTTAATACGGTGCAACATTGAAGACTGGCAGAGGATTAAGGAACGGGTGCGAGTTATATGCGGTTTAAAAGAAAGAAAACAGTCAAGATACACACCAAGAAATTTTACCATAGTAGCTTGTGGTGTAATATTGTTCCCATAAGTCAGGGGGATTGGCTGCTGTACATTTCTCATACGGTAAGGGGTCCGTAGTTGCTAATGGCAATTGGCACTCTTTCGGCTGTTAAGAGCCATACCATTTGACCAGCAAGTATGCACTTTCATCAGTAAGTCAATTTCAGTCAGTAAGTATGCACTTCGCTTTGCCCAATCAACGTAAATATTGTATTTTTCTCAGTGTACTCCTGCTGCTCGTTGTGTAGTTCTGTAGTTAACTATGCTTTGATTGGCTTTTAATATTTGACCACTTTTGTATATTTTTTTCACGGTGATGCTTTGAATGGAATGGGAAGAGTATTTTTGAAAAGTTATCAAGGTTTGTTCTACTTAAATTAAAAATCTAATTTTATTTTTGTTATTTGCTTTAGATTGATAGGTTGATTATGTTCTAGGAAGCCTTCGTAAGAGGTCTGAAGAACTTTCGCGCTGATCAACCACACAACCATGTGGTCTATTATACATCGTTAGCCATGAGTGAAAGAGCTTGGAGGAAAGAAGAACTCCTGGATTGCATTGATGACCTCACTGTTGAAAGACTGCGTTCTTTTATAAACGTCTTCTTCTCTCGTACCCACGTTGAAAGTTTAGTCCATGGAAACGTTACTGAAAATGTAAGTTTTATTGATTGTTCCAAAATATACAAATCTTAGCTTATCAGGGTAAAATATTAGAAATATTTGAAAACGGTCTTTTAGCCTGTAAAAAAAAGGTAAAGGTAAAGGAGACATTAGACTTTACAGTCCGTACCGGCGATGCTGATCTCCGTTTCTTGGCCCTTCAGCCAGGAAGTGCAATGGGGGTTGGGGGCGTTTTAGAGCTGGGTCGACTCTGGCTAAGCTTACAGAGTCACGCCACTGACCCCCGTCCCAAACTGAAGAATTGGGTACACTGGGATTCGAACCCGCGCCCTCTCAGACAAGGGATCCCGAATCCAGTGAACCAACCCACTCGGCCAGGACAGCCAACCTTCTCTTTTAGCCTGTAAAAATGGCTGCTCAGACTGGGAAATCATTACTGTGTTTTCCCTTGTAAAATGTTTCCTTAGAAAATTGTTTAATTTTTCCCTTGTATTTAAAAAAAAAATCTTAACGATGCTTTTTTTCCTGTTTTTACATTCATACAAAACTGTTACGTTGTTCGTTGTATTCTAGGGCAGATAATACTGGAATTCCAGACATGGTGTCGGTGTAGAGTAGACCCTATAGTTTGTCCATAGCCGTCTTTACAGGCTGAGAGATCGTTTTAACAATGCGTATGAATTTGTCATTATGGTAAGCACAGATACAGGTCTGCTAGCCTGAAAAAAAAGTGTTATGGAAAGTTTGTGTGCTGTTCAGACCATAATGAAAAAATATTTGAAATTTAAATGGTAAGTACATAACAACTTAATTATAAGCAATAAAAGAATGGTTTGAATGAATTTAAAACATGACAGAAAATGACTTTATTTTAAAAATAAGAAAAAAACACACAAACAAACAAAAAAATCGTCAAGCGGCTATTTTACGAAATGAGAACTATTTTTACTGTGTCTGGATAACATTTTTTTTACGCTCTATTTGGTTTCCCTGTGTTGTCAGTTTTTTCAGACTTCAGACTTTACGATTTCACAAAATATACATCACGAAATAACCCGGGACTACACAAACATGCCATTTTGCCAAGATGCGGTCCTGAGCGTTACAAAGCTTTAACTTAGGAAAGTACTGTCAATGAACCAGGAGCTTGGCGGCCTCGCTACCGGGCCCCGTCACTCGGTACGTGGCAGGCTTCCATATATAGATTATCTCTATCGCTTTTCTTCTAAACACAGAGAATTTGACCCTTTTCTTGATGTCATGACGTCCAAATAGACCTTAAATTAGAAGTGGTGCCATTGTAAAAAAATTTTTTCTTCTGCTGGACTCGGCTTGTCACTTGTCATTACGAAAGACATATCGCCAAACCTTTATTTGTTTTAATTGTCCATGGGGTGGGATAATTTTTTTTTCTTCCAACGAATTATCCAGTCCAAAACCAAAAATCCAAAACCCAATCATAATCGCTATCATTTTCAATTTGTTTGGTTCGTTTTACCTCAGCTTATCTTTTGTCATTATGAAATACGTATCGCCGAACTTTTTTTTTACAAAGGAATGGCAGGCATTGATGACCTTATCCATGTCAAAATCCCAAATCCAATCATCATTGCTATTATTTTCAATTTGGAAACGTTTTGATTCTCGCTGTCGAGGCTGATTTTTATTAGCTTGCTCACATGTTCGGAGTCGCATGCCTTCTAAACGCTTGTATATTTGTTCTTCATTTTTATTTTGACTTCCTCACATGCTCGGCCTCGCATGTCTTCTAACCGCATGTGTCTTTGCTCTTAATTTTCATTTTTGACACGCCAACGCTTTTCTTCTACCCACTCGTGTCTTTGCTCTTCATTTTCATTTTTGACTTGCTCACTTGTTCGGTGTCTCGTTCTGCATATCTTTTAACCGCCCATGTCTTTGCTCTTCATTTTATTTTTGGCACGTTTTTGGATTACTTCCGACAATTTAGCAATAGCTTTTGCTTTAGCTGTCCGTATTGGTGTTGTTGCAATTAATGGTCCAAGTTGTCAAATTCCATATCTCATCTCGTTTGATAAGGAATCAGCTCCAAAGAATAATAATTTATAGTAACTGCAACCGCAAATTTTCGTTTTCGGGGCCTTCCAACTGACATTATATTATATAAATAGCTGTTGCGTTGGAAACTCAACAATCTTATTTATGCTAAGCATGACAATGTATAAGAAAATTTTAACTACGTAAAACAAGCGATCAGATCTATACCTCATTATTCAAATGATGTGTCCCTGTGTTCCAGTCGTCAGTTATATTCCCGGTGTCCCGGTCGGCATTTGTGTCCCGGTATCCCAGTTTGTAATTTCTCTTTGAGTGTCCCGGTCGTCATTTATATTCCCTGTGTCCCGGTGTCCCGGTCGTCATTTGTGTCCCGGTCTGTAATTTCTATTCGAACAATCCCTGTGTCCCGGTCGTCATTTATATATCCCGCTTGTGCCCCTGGCGTCCCTGTTGTAGTTGTGTCCCTATGTCACAGTCGTAATTAATATTCCCTGTGTCCCGGTCGTGATTTGTGTCCGGGTGTCCCAGTCTGTAATTTCTCTTTTAGGTTCCCGGTCTTCATTTATATTCCCTGTGTCCCGGTCGTCATTTGTGTCCCGGTGTCCCGGTATGTAATTTCATCAGTTGACAAACATGACGTCAGTCGACAAACAACTTCATGACGCATACAGCTCAATCCTTATAATGACGTCAGTCGACAAACATGACGTCAGTCGACACACAAACATGACGTCACTCGACACACACACACACACAGACAACTTATTTATATATATATAGATAAATATATATATATATATATATATATATATATATATATATATATATATATATATATATATCAATACATATATATATATGTATACTAGCTGTTGGGGTGGCGCTTCGCGCCACCCCAACACCTAGTTGGTGGGGGCGCTTCGCGCCCCCCCAAGCCCCCCCGCGCCCGTAAGTCGTTACGCGCCATATTAGTTACGCGCCATTGTAGTTGTGTCCCTATGTCCCACCTGTGAATATAGATATATATATATATATATATATATATATATATATATATATATATATATATATATATATATATATATATATGTTTTTAACTACGTAAAACTTGCGAATATACAACATTCTTTGCTGTCCCATTGTCTGTGCATATAAACAGATTGTCAGGTTTACCGACTCTTGAACATGCAACATATAATGGTCCATGGGAAAACAATCCGTATTCAGATCTATACCTCATGATTCTAATGATTGCCCTTGAGCTTTGTTGATGGTGATTGCTAATCGACCATTCCCTGAGTCGCCATCGTCATTTATATATCCCCCTGTGCACCCCGGCGTCCCCTTTGTAGTTATGTCCCTGTGTCCCGGTCGTCATTTATATTCCCTGTGTCCCGGTCGTCATTTGTATCCCGGTGTCCCGGTCTGTATATACATTCGTTTTTTAGTTTTGTTTTTCTCCTTTATTTTTTTCCTTTTTTCTTTTTTTTCTTTTTTAGTTTATTTAGATTTTTAGATTTTTTAGTTTTTTTATTAGTTTTTAGTTTTTTTGTAGTTTTTTTATATTTATTAATATTTTTTTAGTTTTCTTTTTCTCTTATTTTTCAGTTTTTTCCTTTTTTTTAGTTTTTTCTTTTTTAGTTTTTAGTTTTTTTTTGTTTTTTACCTTTTTTTAGTTTTTTTAGTTTTTTTAGTTTTTTAGCTTTTTTAGTTTTTTTATTAGTTTTTAGTTTTTTTTTTAGTTTTTGCCTTTTTTTAGTTTTTTCAGTTTTTTTTAGTTTTTAGTTTTTTACCTTTTTTTAGTTTTTTTTAGTTTTTTAGCTTTTTTAGTTTTTTTCTTTTTAGTTTTTTTTGTAGTTTTTACCTTTTTTAGTTTTTTTTCTTCTTTTGTATTAGTGTGAAATAATTCAGACGTCATATGCGGACAAACGCGACGTCACTCGACAGACAGACAGACAGACATAACCCACAAACAACTTATTTTTATATATATTTATTTATATTTTTTTAGTTTTCTTTTTCTCTTTTATTTTTCAGTTTTTTCGTTTTTTTTAGTTTTTTTCTTTTTTAGTTTTTAGTTTTTTTTAGTTTTTTACCTTTTTTTAGTTTTTTTAGTTTTTTTAGTTTTTTAGCTTTTTTAGTTTTTTTATTAGTTTTTATTTTTTTTGTAGTTTTTGCCTTTTTTTATTTTTTTCAGTTTTTTTTAGTTATTATATTTTTACCTTTTTTTAGTTTTTTTAGTTTTTTAGCTTTTTTAGTTTTTTTTTCTTTTTAGTTTTTTTTGTAGCTTTTACCTTTTTTAGTTTTTTTCTTCTTTTTTATTAGTGTGAAATAATTCAGACGTCATATGCGAACAAACATGACGTCACCTGATCCACAGATCCACACACAGACAACTTATTTTTATATATATAGATAAATGTATATTGTGGAATTTTACTCCAAATTTGAAAACCCTTGTATTTTAAAGAAATTTCAATTTCAAGCGAATTAATAAGTGCAGAAGAAGTAAAACAATGATGAAAATCCCTAGAACTACGGAATAGATGCAAATTCAATGAGGCTTTTGCTGCAAAATCACTAACAATCCTAAAAAAAAAAGAGGAAATTCTCAGCTCGTGTAATAATTTTGTATCAGGAAATTTTCCTCTTCTGTAAACTCCCTTTGCAGAATGCTTATCAAAAATAAAGCTTTAACTGCTGTAGTTTGAATCGTCTGTACTTGTGTTACAACTGAGCGAGTTTTTTTTTATGTTGTAAGTGAATGAGCTTGCCCAAAAATGGCATACGCAATTATTATAGCTATAAAACAAAGAAAAATAGTTTTTAGGCATTTACGCCGCACTTAATTTCTCATCCTAAAGGAAGACCTGCGCCTCACGAAATTTTGATTGATAAAGCTGTCCAGGTTGTTTCCAAGACACGGAATCATTTAAAATCATGTCAAGGTATAGAAACTGACTAAATCTTTCAATTCTAGTATTATTAAGGTTTAAAATCTTTCCTGGGATAGGATTTAAATTGGAAAAAAATCCATGTACTTTATTTTATAAATATTGATAGAAAGATGGTTGCTTGTCAGATAAAGGTCGCGCCTGTAAAGAGCACCCTGCGTCAGACTATAAAGTCCGTCTACCAAAAACACACGAAAAAGAAGAACTATATCGTCAGCGTAACTTATTCAAGTGTAATTAATTAACAAATCCCCAACGTCAGAGAGATAAATGAGAAAAAGAAGTGACTGATTCTATTAGCCCAGTTTTTACAGCTTTCCCATTCCTCCTCGTCCTCCCCCCCAGAAAAAATCCCCCGGCATGAGCTGATCTTGGTATCTCATATGCTCTTCATTATTTTTTGACAGCACGCAATATACGCTTCAAGTTTACCTAATTACGAGTTTACCATTACGATTGTTTGTTAAAAAGAAAATTTTCAATAGGATCTTAGTGTTAATTCACCTTTGGCAATGAATATAATTTAGATTAGAAAAAATATAGCAGGAAATGCTTTATTTTAACAAAAAAGTTCTATTTTGTTTTTTAAAAACCAATATGACCTAGATACTTTAACATTAGTTTCAAAATTCGAATTGTTGCACAAATATAATATGAAGACAAGGAAATTGTAGTTTATGAGCCGCATTTTGAAGCTTTAATATCCATAGCTAGCGTGAACTCAAACGTCATTTTTATTATGTTCAAAAATAGTGCTTAAATTTCCTGGTCTGACTGGTATATTATACATTAATTTTATTCAGAGGCATCAGTTAAGATTACTTTAAAAAAGAAATAAATTAAAAGGTTATTTCGGGATGTTCCATAATGACGGTATTAACAAAAAGAAAAGAAATATATTATAACACAGAATTTACATATGTCATACTAACAATTAAAAATGTCCTTTGTGAATTTTTTTGGTATTTGTATAGTAAACAAAGAAAATAGATTGCTACATCTGTATATTCATTAATCTATGTATAAACCTTGCTCCAATCCTCTTGCTAAAACATGTAATAAGTATTTTCGGAGATTTTCTTTTATCTCGGTGAATAACTAAACCCCTAACATAGAGCACTTGTATTGAACATAAAACCATCAAATTAATCAAACTAACTTAAATAAATTCAACTAATTACATTAATTGATCGAACTTTAAAAAATTAACTAAGTACGTTCGGAGACCATAGATGTCATTTTGCGAATCATAGTTTCGGCTGATAGTCTCAAAGACAATGGGCCCATCAGCCAATTTCTTTAGCACCACAAAGAGCTTCCGAAGCAATTTTGACAAAAATTGATTGGAGAAGTTTAATTTGTCAACAGATCAAAAAGTTAACGAATGGCAAGTTCTAATAAAAAAAGAGGGACTTGGAAAAGGAGGTGCAAAACGTCATCGCAAAGTTCTTCGTGACAATATCCAGGGTATCACAAAGCCAGCAATTAGAAGACTGGCCCGCCGTGGTGGTGTAAAACGTATATCTGGCCTAATTTACGAGGAAACTAGAGGGGTTCTTAAAGTTTTTCTAGAAAATGTTATTCGCGATGCTGTCACCTACACAGAACATGCCGAGAGAAAGACTGTAACTGCTATGGATGTAGTCTACGCTCTGAAGCGTCAAGGTCGTACATTGTATGGCTTTGGTGGTTAATGGTTTCCATATGCCTTTTGAACTGTCCCCCTACCCAACGGCCTTTTTAAAGGCCAACAAATCCTTAAACACTTTCTAGCCCAGGTTCTATGAGCCTTTTCTATATTGTGCATTTAAAATGTCGGTAAATACTTTTTTTCTTTTCGTCTCAAGTGCAATATCTAATTCGAATTATGCAAACCAATTACCATTGCTGATTTACTGTATTTAGCTTTTCCTTGCATATTTGAATAAAGTTGTGCATTCTCATCATGGGATTATTCAAGGAAATAGTTGTTGCTATTCAACTGCACAAGCCTATTCTATCATGTTGGAATGAAGATAGTAGGAACGGAGGAAAATGTGTTCCTACTCTTACTAAATTGCCGCTGGACCTTACAGTTTGGACACAAGTATATTATTGCATTAGTTATTTGCAGTTAATAAACAACTATAAAAAGCAGGCAACATTTTAGATAGCAAATTAATTTCCTTTTAAACTTACTCTGAGAATGAATCCCAAAATCATGATTTTCGAACTATAACAAAAGGCATCCGATGGACTTTAATTTAGAGGTCGAAAAATAACAGCAAATGGACTTTTAGCTGGTATTCACCGTTGAAATATATTGTATTTCAATGCTAAGCATTGAACATATTAGTTTGTTTCAACACTACTTTTGGTGTTTTGAAATAAAAGACGCCATAAGCCTATAAAAATGATTTTATTTATGATTACATAGCAGTTATTTGTAATCATATAACAACAATTTGTTGTGCGTTTTTAACTTTTGCCATTTGTGAATTATCTTTATGAGGCCTTTTTTTTTATTTAATCTATGATTTCTATGTTTGTTTTTAAGCAAAACTCGAAAACATACTGTAGAAATGGGGACATTTCTCCGGTTTAAAATAATATGGTTTTGACTGGGCCGTATATTAAACTTTCAGATAGCCTATGATCGAAGTAAATAAAAGCGGTTTGCTTCAACTTTGCCTCCCCAACCCCCCACATCTCAAAAACATTACAAATCTATTTTTTTTTTTTTAATATAATGCTAAAGTGACGTAAAATTTGTTTTTATTAGAATACAAATTTGACACAAAAGCCTCAAAATTTCAATACCTTTGGCTTTTTGAAATACATGACTATAAGTAATAAGAGTCTTAGTTTCGAAAAAAGAAATTAAAAAAAAAACTGCATCCAAGTTCCTTTAGCTTTTCTTTTGTTGAAAACTGTTGTTCTAAAGGGATTCTAATTAAAAGGCATCAAAAAAAAAAAAAAAAAAAAAAAAAAAAAAAAAAAAAAAAAAAAAAAATCAGAGATGCTTGTTTTTAGATGCCTCATAGTCCACCTCATATCCTCCTTGTACTACTATCAAAGGAGATTTAGATATCAAAATCTACAAGGCAGAAATTCTTTACTTACTTATTCATATAAATACAATGATTGTAAATGTGTCTTTTTTTTTCACAATTAGGCTAACTTGTGCTTTTTATTGTTGGATATTAAGCAAACTCGAAAAATATACTGTAGAAAGGGGCATTTCTCAGGTTACAAATAATTTTGTTTAAAGCGTTATGTATATTGAACTTTTTCAATAGGCTGTGATTAAAACAAATAAAAACGGTTCACTTCCGCTCCCAGCCCTCCGCATCTCGGAAACCTCACAATGTTATTCTTGTCTTTTTAAATATAAATTTAGAATAAAATGAAATATATTTTCATTAAAATACGAGTTTGACATTTTAAGTCTCAAATTTAGGTGTCGTTTCTTATTGCTTTATCTTCCGTGTTTTTAGCTGGAGTTTCGGAATTAATTTGAATACGATTTTGCAAACACACATCCATCTATGTTACTTTTTCTGAAAGTTCTTGTACTGAATTTCACTAATAAAAATTAAATAGAGGACATCGAGGTTATAAATTCCTAGCAAAAAGGTGTTTATTGAGATTGAACACTGGTTTTGACGGATTTCCACTATTCTCTGCCCATTTGCTGGCAAATTAGCACAAACGAAGCGTTAAAAAAAATGTCTACTTGTAGAAAAATGACCTGTCTATCCTTTAGTATAGGTTTCATTCCTCAAAAGCTTACCTCCTAGTCGAAAATTTGAATAAAGCCATTACAGACAAACACACGCACAGCTGAAATTCCTTAGCTCGCGCACAGAGAATAATGTTAACCCGGGTACGGTGGTTTCCAAAGTACAATTGTAAAACTTAGAAAATAAATCTGTATTGGATATTTAATCGTGCTAGTGATAGAGAGAAGTTAGAAAAGAATTGGAAATGTCTGAAGTTGAAGCTCAAGTGGCACCAACATCTGTAGAATCCCAGAGCATGGCTTCACCAGCCAAGAAGGAAAAGAAAGCAAAGGCTCCAAAACCAGCTAAGGTTGCAAAACCTAAAGGGGATAAAAAGGCCAAGGCGCCAGCAAACCACCCAAAATACACCGAAATGATCACCAAATCCATTGCTGAACTAAAAGAACGTGGGGGATCTAGCTGTCAGGCCATTCTCAAATACATAATGGCCAATTTCCAGGTTGGCAATGATGCCAAAATTGTGAATATGCATCTTAAGCAAGCTTTGAAGCGCTGCCTTGCAAATGGAATTGTTATAAATCCCAAAGGTACTGGCGTAACTGGTTCTTTCAAGATTGCAAAGCCTATCAAGGCCGAAAACCCCAAGGCTGGAAAGCCTACCAAGCCCACAGCTAAGAAGACCTCAGTCAAGAAAACAGCCAAACCTACTGCAGTTAAAAAGTCAACTTCAGCCAAAAAGGCTACCAAGCCAATGGCTGGTAGCAA
The DNA here is from genome assembly GCF_032884065.1 of Artemia franciscana. Taxonomy (NCBI): domain Eukaryota; kingdom Metazoa; phylum Arthropoda; class Branchiopoda; order Anostraca; family Artemiidae; genus Artemia; species Artemia franciscana. The sequence continues at coordinate 17,648,652 of NC_088865.1, read as the reverse complement.
GAAACCTGTAAAGACTTTCAAGAAACCCACTGTTGCCAAAAAAGCAGTAGCAGCAAAGAAGTTGACCCCTAAGAAGGGGCCATCAGTCAAGAAAGCTCCCGCCAAGAAAGTGCCATCTAAAAAGTCAGTAGCTAAGAAACCAGCTAAAAACTAATGTGTGCAATAGGTCTAGCCTACAGTATCAAACAGCCCTTTTCAGGGCTATCAAAGCAAACGCTCGTTCAGAAAGTTATAATGCTATTAATTTCATATTTTGACTGTCTACTTTTCCCTTTCAACTATAATTTAGCCGTTGTTTGAGCCCAAAACACGTTCAATAATAGTTACTTTTGCTTTCTGGCACTATTGCTGTCTAAGAAACACTAGACTAGATTTTACGCCTGAATCGCAAGGTTTTCAGAGTCGATATTAAAGTACTCACATTGATAAATACACAAATACATTCCCATAGCCGAATGGGTAGAGCGGCGCCTTCAAATCGTTGGAGGGAAGGATCCATTCGACTAGGCTGACCAATGATAACTAATATAATTTACATAAGGGAAAAATAATAATAATTATACAACGGAAAAGGATATAATTAAATCCTGTTTTTGTTTAAGACAATGTCACTTTTTTTTTCAGATTCATGAAGGAAGCGTAAATCATTCCAACTAGGCACATAAATAATAGTACTATTTTACAGGGAAATGCCACAATTATAAATATTTTTGCTTAATTTCTTTTTTCCAATTCCGTCCGACAATAAAGAAAAGTTTGATTTGAAAAAGTTCCGACTCTTTTTGTTTGTATTGTTTTCTTTTTTAGCAATACAACACATCAATCGCAATCTTTGCAAAAGCAAAAAAAAAGGAGAAACACAGATTACCTAGAAATGACTCGCTAGCTTCTGAGCAGAAATTGTTCAACCAGGTACAGCGGTTACAGCTGGTTTGTGCGGCACTCTTTAAGGAGCAAGTACATTGGTGTCATTGATGCTACTGAAAGACAAAGATAGTTGAACTGTACGATGGAGCTGAGGCCGAAACATTTGAAGGGACTTTGAACACAGACCAATCAAAGACTAACTTTAAAGTTAGTCTTTAAGACAGTTGCTTAGGCGGCGCTATTGAAGGAACAAGTAGACTTTGGCTGTAGATGCTATTGAAAGACCAACCAAGGCAACTTGAACTGTAAAATGAAGTTGGGCCCGAAAACATATGAAGAGGATGTGGGCATGGACAAATCAAAGACTAGCTTTAAAGTAAAGTCTTCGATTTAAGTCAGTTGTTTACACGGCGCTATTGAAGGAACAAGCAGATTTTTGGTGTGGATGCTACTGAAAGACAAAAGTAGTTGAACTGTACAATGGAGTTGAGCCCAAAAATATATGAAGACGATTTTGACATAAATACACTGTTCAGTGAGCTTTTATCAGAAATTACTGGTAAAGTGCCCCCAATGGAATATACTAAATTACACGCCAACCTTTTGGAAATCAGGAATGAGTGTGAGTCAACTGTTGTTTTGGCTTAGCTAATGAGCCATTAAATAGAGTAAAAAATTGTGACCAAAGTGACATTATAAGCCCCCAATATATTTGATCGATCAAGGAGATGCCCCAAGGGCTGAAGAACCCATTGTCTGTTTCTTGGTGGCTTTCAACTTGATTTAGTTGCTGCAATAGTTAACTAAATATCTTGGGGGCTTATAATGTCACTTTGGTTACAATTTTCGACTATATTTATTGGCTTAAATAAATGTGAGTCAACTGTTGTGGCTATTCAATTTTTGCCTTCATTTAGTGGCTTATCATCTAAGCCAAAACAGTTGACTCGCATTTATTTATTACCTATAGATGGTATCAGGGAAATGTCCAATTTAGTCTCTCTTTTTCTCTTATATAAAATATAATCAGCTTGGTGCTATTGGAATAAGGAAACGGGTGTGTTAAAGAACATTATTTTACTTTGAAAAGGAAGAAATCATAATAAAAACATAAAAAGAAAAAAAAAGATGCCAACAGAACCCGGTGTTCCCGGGCGGTCACCCATCCAAGTACTGACCGGGCCCGACATTGTGTGACTTCCAGGATCTGACGAGACTGGGTACTTTCAACGTGGTATGGCCGTTGGCTGAAAATTTTTGTAACAAAATGATTGTTGATCCACAAACTGAGAAGAAACAAAATGCCTAATTTTAGAGTCATGAAGCAAGGTATTTTTATATATATAGATAGATAGATGTACCGGTGTCCCGGTCGTCATTTGTGTCCCGATGTCCCGGTCTGTAATTTCGTCAGTCGACAAACATGACGTCAGTCGAAACACGAACGTGACGTCACTCGACACACACACACACAGACAACTTATTTTTATATATATAGATAGATGTCCCGGTCGTCATTTGTGTCTCGATGTCCTGGTCTGTAATTTCGTCAGTCCGCAAACATAACGTCAGTCGACACATAAAACTGACGTCACTTAGCGCCACCCCAATGCCTAGTATATATGCCTATATATATATATATATATATATATATATATATATATATATATATATATATATATATATATATATATATATATATATATATATATATATATATATATATATATATATATATATATATATATATATATATATATATATATATATATATATATATATATATATATCTATATATATAAAAATAAGTTGTCTGTCTGTGGATCAGGTGACGTCATGTTTCTGTGTCGGCTGACGTCATGAAATTAGTTGTCTTCATTTTTGCTATGACGGTGACGTCATTAAAGATATTTAAGACATATATGTTCACGTAGAAATCTATTAATGTTTAAGTTTAAAATGACTGATGAACTTACAATGGCAAAAGCCGATGAAGATGCTCAAAGAGTCTAAGCCAAAAAACTTGCTGCTGATAGAGAAAGTCAGAAAAGAAAGCGTGCCGAGGAATCAAAAGAACAGCAAGGAAACAGGCTTGAGGCTAAAGAACGCAAAACCGCGCAGTTAGGTGAAGATCCACCTGGACAGCGAGAGTCAAAACATATCAAAACTGAAAATGATAGCGATGATGATTGGGTTTGGGATTTTGACTTGGATAAGGTCATCAATGCCTACCAGATTTTAGTTAAAAAACAAAGGTTCGGCGATATGTATTTCATAGTGAAGCTGAAAAATAAAGAAGAAAAAGAAAACTGAAAAAAGAAAAAATGTAAAAAACTAAAAAATACTAAAAAGAAAAATACACTCAAAGAGAAATTACAGACCGGGACACAAATGACGACCGGGACAGAGGGAATATAAATAACGACCGGGACACTCAAAGAGAAATTACAGACTGGGATACCGGGACACAAATGACGACCGGGACACAGGGAATATAAATGACGACCAGGACACAGGTATTTAAGAATATCGTTCAAAGACAAATTTTTAATTGTAAGAAGACCGTTGAAAGAGAAATTTCTAATTGTAAAATGACTGAAGAACCTACAATGGCAACACCCGAGGAAGCTGCTCAAAACGAATGTATTCAAGCCGAAGTAGCTGAGTTGGTAAAGCGTTATGTTTCAGGTTCTAGGTCCGAGAGGCTCCAGGTTTGAACCTTGGCTTTAGCATTAATACAAAAGAAGAAAAAAAATAAAAAAGGTGAAAACTACAAAAAAACTAAAAAGAAAATATATATATATATATTTATATATCTATATATTTATTTATATATATATAAAAATAAGTTGTCTGTCTGTGGATCTGTCAGGTGAGGTCATGTTTCTGTGTCGACTGACGTCATGTTTTCGACTGACGAAATTACAGACCGGGACATCGGGACACAAATGACGACCGGGACACCGGCACATAGGGAATATAAATGACGACCGGGACACAAGGAATGTTCGATTAGCAATCACCATCAACAAAGCACCGGGATACAAATGACGACTGGGACACAGGGAGTATAAATGACGACCAGGACATAAGTAAAAAAAATTAAAAACTAAAAAAAAGGTAAAAACTACAAAAAACTAAAAAGAAAAAAAAACTAAAAAACTAATAAAAAACTAAAAAAGCTAAAAAGCTAAAAAAAAACTAAAAAAGAAAATAAAATGAAAAAGAAAAAAAAATGAAAAATAAAGGAGAAAAACAAAACTAAAAAAAGAAAAAAAAACTAAAAAAAGGTAAAAAACTAAAACCTAAAAAAAGACCAATTCAAAAACGAATGTATATACAGACCGGGACACAAATGACGACCGGGACACCGGAACATGACGACCGGGACACAGGGAGACAACTACAACAGGGACGCCGGGGGGCTCAGGGGGATATATAACTGACGATGGCGACACAGGGAATCGTCGATTAGCAATCACCATCAACAAAGCTCAAGGGCAATCATTAGAATCATGAGGTATAGATCTGAATACGGATTGTTTTCCCATGGACCATTATATGTTGCATGTTCAAGAGTCGTTAAACCTGACATTCTATTTATATGCACAGACAATGGGACAGCAAAGAATGTTGTACATTCGCAAGTTTTACGTAGTTAAAAACATATATATATATATATATATATATATATATATATATATATATATATATATATATATATATATATATATATATATATATATATATATATCTATATTCACATGTGGGACATAGGGACACAACTACAATGGCGCGTAACTAATATGACGCGTAACGACTTACACGCGCGGGGGGGCTTGGGGGGACTCTTGAACATGCAACATATAATTGTCCATGGGAAAAACAATCCGTATTCAGATTTATACCTCATTATTCTAATGATTGCCCTTGACCTTTGTTGATGGTGATTGCTAATCAAACATTTCCTGTGTCCCCGTCGTCATTTATATATCCCCCTGTGCCCCCTGGCGTCCCCGTTGTAGTTGTGTCCCTGTGTCTCAGTCTTCATTTATAGTCGACAAACATGACGTCAGTCGACAGACAAACATGACGTCAGTCGACAAACACGTCCCAGTCGTCATTTGTGTCCCGGTGTCCCAGTCTGTAATTTCTCTTTGATTGTCCCGGTCGTCATTTTTATTCCCTGGGTCTCAGTCTGTAAATACATTCGTTTTTATGGCACATGTTGAATTGGTATATGATGAAATACATTTTTTGTGTTTTTCCTTTTTTTTCTTTTTAGTTTTTTTTGGTTTTTATCTTTTTAGTTTTTATCTTTTTTCTTTTTAGTTTTTTTTTGTAGTTTTTACCTTTTATATTTTTTTTATTTTTATTTTTTCAGTTTTCTTTTTCTCCTTTATTTTTTTTTATTAGTTTTTGGATTTTTTTCTTTTTAGTTTTTTAGCTGTTTTTGCCCTTTTTTAGTTTTTTTTAGTTTTTAGATTCTTTAGTTTTTAGTTTTTTACCTTTTTTTAGTTTTTTTTTTAGTTTTTTAGCTTTTTAGTTTTTTTTAGTAGTTTTTACCTGTTTTTTAGTTTTTTTAGTTTTTTTTTCTTTTTAGTTTTTTTTTTCTTTAGTATTAATGCTAAAGCCAAGGTTCGAACCTGGAACCTCTCGGACCTAGAACCTGGAACATAAAGATTTACCAACTCAGCTACTTCGGCATGAATACATATACCCTTTTTATTTTTTTTTATTTTTATTTTTTTTTCTCCTTTATTTTTCAGTTTTTTTCCTTTTTTTCGTTTTTTTCTTTTTCATTTTGTAGTTTTTGTAGTTTTCTTATAAGTTTTTAGTTTTTTTTTCTTTTTAGTTTTTTTGTACTTTTTACCTTTTTTTTATTTTTTTTTTATTTTTAGTTTTTTTGGACTTTTTACCTTTTTTTATTTTTTATTTTTTTACTTTTTTAGTTTTTAATTTTTTACCCTTTTTTTAGTTTTTTTAGTTTTTTAGATTTTTTAGTTTTTTTAGTATTTTCTTCTTAGTTTTTTGTTGTTGTCTATCTTTTTTAGTTTTTTTTTCTTATTTTGTATTAATGCTAAAGCCAAGGTTCAAACCTGGAACCTCTCATACCTAGAACCTGGAACATAACGCTTTACCAACTGAGCTACTGCATTTGTATTTGTATCGGATTAACGACGCTTCTTGACTACGATGGTCCCTGCGTCGGCCCTGTAGTGCATTCCTGCAGCATGGTTCGATCTCTGGGTCCGGTATTACCACGCTAAGGTCAAACCCACTGCGCCAGAACAGGTAGTTATATAACTGAACTACTTCGGCTTGAATACATTTGTTTTTGAATTGGTATGTGATGAAATAATTCAGAAGTCATATGCAGAAAGTGACGTCACTCGACAGACACACAGACAACTTATTTTTATATATATACTAGCTGTTGAGGTGGCGCTTCGCGCCACCCCAACACCTAGTTGGTGGGGGCGCTTCGCGCCCCCCCAAGCCCCCCCGCGCGCGTAAGTCGTTACGCACCATAATAGTTACGCGCCATTGTAGTTGCGTCCCTATGTCCCACCTGTGAATATATATATATATATATATATATATATATATATATATATATATATATATATATATATATATATATATATATATATATATATAATATATATGGTTTTAACTACGTAAAACTTGCGAATATACAACATTCTTTGCTGTCCCATTGTCTTTGCATATAAATAGATTGTCAGGTTTACCGACTCTTGAACATGCAACATATAATGGTCCATGGGAAAACAATCTGTATTCAGATCTATACCTCATGATTCTAATGATTGCCCTTGAGCTTTGTTGATGGTGATTGCTAATCGACCATTCCCTGTCCCGGTGTCCCGGTCGTCATTTATATCCCCCTGTTTCCCGCGGTGTCCCCGTTGTAGTTGTGTCCCTGTGTCCCGGTCGTCATTTATATTCCCTGTGTCCCGGTCGTCATTTGTATCCCGGTGTCCCGGTCTGAATATACATTCGTTTTTTAGTTTTGTTTTTCTCCTTTATTTTTTTCCTTTTTTTTTCTTTTTTAGTTTATTTAGATTTTTAGATTTTTTAGTTTTTTTTTTAGTTTTTAGTTTTTTTTTCTTTTTAGTTTTTTTGTAGTTTTTACCTTCTTTTTAGTTTTGTTAGTTTTTTTTTTTACTTATGTCCTGGTCGTCATTTATACTCCCTGTGTCCCGGTGCTTTGTTGATTGCTAATCGAACATTCCTTTTGTCCTGGTCGCTTTCTCTTTGAGTGTCGTCATTTATTTTTTTTCTTTTTTAGTTCTTTTAGTTTTTACCTTTTTTAGTTTTTTTTAGTTTTTTAGATGAAAATTTTTTTAGTTTTTTCCTTTTTTTTCTTTTTAGTTTTTTATTGGTTTTTACCTTTATTTTAGCTTATTTTTCAGTTTTTTCCTCTTTTTTAGTTTTTTTTTTATTTTTTATTTTTTTTAGTTTTTTACCTTTTTTTAGTTTTTTTAGTTTTTTTTAGTTTTTTAGCTTTTTTACTTTTTTTATTAGTTTTTAGTTTTTTTTGCAGTTTTTGCCTGTTTTTAGTTTTTTCAGTTTTTTTTTAGTTTTTTATTGGTTTTTATCTTTATTTTAGCTTATTTTTCAGTTTTTTCCTTTTTTTTAGTTTTTTTAGTTTTTAGTTTTTTTAGTTTTTTACCTTTTTTTAGTTTTTTTAGTTTTTTTAGTTTTTTAGCTTTTTTATTTTTTTATTAGTTTTTAGTTTTTTTTGTAGTTTTTGCCTTTTTTATATATATATATATATATATATATATATATATATATATATATATATATATATATATATATATATATATATATATATATATATATATATATATATATATATATATATATATATATATATATGGTTTTAACTACGTAAAACTTGCGAATATACAACATTCTTTGCTGTCCCATTGTCTTTGCATATAAATAGATTGTCAGGTTTACCGACTCTTGAACATGCAACATATAATGGTCCATGGGAAAACAATCTGTATTCAGATCTATACCTCATGATTCTAATGATTGCCCTTGAGCTTTGTTGATGGTGATTGCTAATCGACCATTCCCTGCCCCGGTGTCCCGGTCGTCATTTATATCCCCCTGTTTCCCCCGGTGTCCCCGTTGTAGTTGTGTCCCTGTGTCCCGTTCGTCATTTATATTCCCTGTGTCCCGGTCGTCATTTGTATCCCGGTGTCCCGGTCTGTATATACATTCGTTTTTTAGTTTTGTTTTTCTCCTTTATTTTTTTCCTTTTTTTTCTTTTTTAGTTTATTTAGATTTTTAGATTTTTTAGTTTTTTTATTAGTTTTTAGTTTTTTTTTCTTTTTAGTTTTTTTGTAGTTTTTACCTTCTTTTTAGTTTTGTTAGTTTTTTTTTTTACTTATGTCCTGGTCGTCATTTATACTCCCTGTGTCCCGGTGCTTTGTTGATTGCTAATCGAACATTCCTTTTGTCCTGGTCGCTTTCTCTTTGAGTGTCGTCATTTATTTTTTTCTTTTTTAGTTTTTTTTAGTTTTTTAGATGAAAATTTTTTTAGTTTTTTCCTTTTTTTCTTTTTAGTTTTTTATTGGTTTTTACCTTTATTTTAGCTTATTTTTCAGTTTTTTCCTTTTTTTTAGTTTTTTTTTATTTTTTATTTATTTTAGTTTTTTACCTTTTTTTAGTTTTTTTAGTTTTTTTAGTTTTTTAGCTTTTTTACTTTTTTTATTAGTTTTTAGTTTTTTTTGTAGTTTTTGCCTTTTTTTAGTTTTTTTCAGTTTTTTTTTAGTTTTTTATTGGTTTTTACCTTTATTTTAGCTTATTTTTCAGTTTTTTCCTTTTTTTTAGTTTTTTTTAGTTTTTAGTTTTTTTAGTTTTTTACCTTTTTTAGTTTTTTTAGTTTTTTTAGTTTTTTAGCTTTTTATTTTTTTTATTAGTTTTTATTTTTTTTGTAGTTTTTGCCTTTTTTTAGTTTTTATAGTTTTTTAGCTTTTTTTAATAGTTTTTAGTTCTTTTTGTAGTTTTTGCCTTTTTTTAGTTTTTTTAGTTTTTTAGCTTTTTTATTTTTTTTATTAGTTTTTAGTTTTTTTAGTTTTTTACCTTTTTTTAGTTTTTTTAGTTTTTTTAGTTTTTTAGCTTTTTTATTTTTTTTATTAGTTTTTAGTTTTTTTTGTAGTTTTTGCCTTTTTTTAGTTTTTTTAGTTTTTTAGCTTTTTTATTAGTTTTTAGTTTTTTTTGTAGTTTTTGCCTTTTTTTGTTTTTTTAGTTTTTTAGCTTTTCTATTTTTTTTATTAGTTTTTAGTTTTTTTTTGTAGTTTTTGCCTTTTTTTAGTTTTTTCAGTTTTGACGTCACCTGATCCAGTTTTTTCAGGTGACGTCACCTGATCCACAGATCCACACACAGACAACTTATTTTTATATATACTTTTTTTTAGTTTTTTTCCTTTTTTTCTTTTTAGTTTTTTATTGGTTTTTACCTTTATTTTAGCTTATTTTTCAGTTTTTTCCTTTTTTTTAGTTTTTTTTATTTTTTATTTTTTTTTTAGTTTTTTTACCTTTTTTTAGTTTTTTTAGTTTTTTTAGTTTTTTAGCTTTTTTACTTTTTTTATTAGTTTTTAGTTTTTTTTGTAGTTTTTGCCTTTTTTTTAGTTTTTTCAGTTTTTTTTTTAGTTTTTTATTGGTTTTTACCTTTATTTTAGCTTATTTTTCAGTTTTTTCCTTTTTTTTAGTTTTTTTTAGTTTTTAGTTTTTTTAGTTTTTTACCTTTTTTTAGTTTTTTTAGTTTTTTTAGTTTTTTAGCTTTTTTATTTTTTTATTAGTTTTTAGTTTTTTTTGTAGTTTTTGCCTTTTTTTTATATATATATATATATATATATATATATATATATATATGGTTTTAACTACGTAAAACTTGCGAATATACAACATTCTTTGCTGTCCCATTGTCTTTGCATATAAATAGATTGTCAGGTTTACCGACTCTTGAACATGCAACATATAATGGTCCATGGGAAAACAATCTGTATTCAGATCTATACCTCATGATTCTAATGATTGCCCTTGAGCTTTGTTGATGGTGATTGCTAATCGACCATTCCCTGTCCCGGTGTCCCGGTCGTCATTTATATCCCCCTGTTTCCCCCGGTGTCCCCGTTGTAGTTGTGTCCCTGTGTCCCGGTCGTCATTTATATTCCCTGTGTCCCGGTCGTCATTTGTATCCCGGTGTCCCGGTCTGTATATACATTCGTTTTTTAGTTTTGTTTTTCTCCTTTATTTTTTTCCTTTTTTTTTCTTTTTTAGTTTATTTAGATTTTTAGATTTTTTAGTTTTTTTATTAGTTTTTAGTTTTTTTTTCTTTTTAGTTTTTTTGTAGTTTTTACCTTCTTTTTAGTTTTGTTAGTTTTTTTTTTTTACTTATGTCCTGGTCGTCATTTATACTCCCTGTGTCCCGGTGCTTTGTTGATTGCTAATCGAACATTCCTTTTGTCCTGGTCGCTTTCTCTTTGAGTGTCGTCATTTATTTTTTCTTTTTTAGTTCTTTTATTTTTTACCTTTTTTAGTTTTTTTTAGTTTTTTAGATGAAAATTTTTTTTAGTTTTTTCCTTTTTTTCTTTTTAGTTTTTTATTGGTTTTTACCTTTATTTTAGCTTATTTTTCAGTTTTTTCCTCTTTTTTAGTTTTTTTTTTATTTTTTTTAGTTTTTTACCTTTTTTTAGATTTTTTAGTTTTTTTAGTTTTTTAGCTTTTTTACTTTTTTTATTAGTTTTTAGTTTTTTTTGTAGTTTTTGCCTTTTTTTAGTTTTTTCAGTTTTTTTTTAGTTTTTTATTGGTTTTTACCTTTATTTTAGCTTATTTTTCAGTTTTTTCCTTTTTTTTAGTTTTTTTTTAGTTTTTAGTTTTTTTAGTTTTTTACCTTTTTTTTAGTTTTTTTAGTTTTTTTAGTTTTTTAGCTTTTTTATTTTTTTATTAGTTAATTTTTTTTTTTGTAGTTTTTGCCTTTTTTATATATATATATATATATATATATATATATATATATATATATATATATATATATATATATATATATATATATATATATATATATATATATATATATATATATATATATATATATGGTTTTAACTACGTAAAACTTGCGAATATACAACATTCTTTGCTGTCCCATTGTCTTTGCATATAAATAGATTGTCAGGTTTACCGACTCTTGAACATGCAACATATAATGGTACGTCGGGACACAAATGACGACCGGAACACCGGCACATAGGAAATATAAATGACGACCGGGACACTCAAAGAGAAAGCGACCGGAACACAAGGAATGTTCGATTAGCAATCACCATCAACAAAGCACCGGGACACAAATGACGACCGGGACACAGGGAGTATAAATGACGACCAGGACATAAATAAAAAAAAAACTAAAAAAACTAAAAAAAAAGGTAAAAACTACAAAAAAAAACTAAAAAGAATAAAAACTAAAAACTAATAAAAAAACTAAGAGCAAAAAACTAAAAAAAAACTGAAAAAGAAAAAAAATGGAAAAAAATGAAAAATAAAGGAGAAAAACAAAACTAAAAAAATAAACATAAAAAAAAGAAAACAAAAAAAACTAAAAAAACTAAAAAAAAAAGTAAAAACCAAAAAAAACTAAAAAAAAAAAGGGGAAAAATACAAAAATCTATTTCATCATATACCATTTCAAAAACGAATGTATATACAGACCGGGACACCGGGATACAAATGACGACCGGGAATATAAATGAAGACCGGGACAGAGGGACACAACTACAACGGGGACGCCGGGGGGCACAGGGGGATATATAAATGACGACGGGGACACAGGGAATGTTCGATTAGCAATCACCATCAACATAGCTCAAGGGCAATCATTAGAATCATGAGGTATAACAAAAAAACTAAAAAAAAGGTAAAAAACTAAAAACTAAAAAAAAGACCAATTCAAAAACGAATGTATATACAGACCAGGACAACGGGACACAAATGACGATCGGGACACCGGGACACAAGGAATATAAATGACGCCCGGGACACTCAAAGAGAAATCTTCGCGCCACCCCAACACCTAGTTGGTGGGGCGCTTTGCGCCCCCCAAGCCTCCCCACGCGCGTAAGTCGTTACGCGCCATATTAGTTACGCGCCATATTAGTTGTGTCCCTGTGTCCCACCTGTGAATAGATATATATATATATATATATATATATATATATATATATATATATATATATATATATATATATATATATATATATATATACATATATATATATATATATATATATATATATATATATATATATATATATATATATATATATATATATATATATATATATGTATATATATATGTATATATATATATATATATATATATATATATATATATATATATATATATATATATATATATATATATATATATATATATATATATATATATATATATATATATATATATATATTTAACTACGTAAAACATGCAAATATACAACATTCTTCGCTGTCCCATTGTCTATGCATATAAATAGATTGTCAGCTTTACTGACTCTTGAACATGCAACATATACTTGTCCTTGGGAAAAACAATCCGTATTCAGATCTATATCTCATTATTCTAATGATGTGTCCCTGTGTCCCGATCGTCATTTATATTCCCTGTGTTTCGGTCGTCATTTGTGTCCCAGTGTCCCAGTTTGTAATTTCTCTTTGAGTGTCCCGGTCGTCATTTATATTCCCTGTGTCTTGGTGTCCCGGTCGTCATTTGTGTCCCGGTGTCCCGGTCTTTAATTTCTATTCAAACAATCCCTGTGTCAAGGTCGTCATTTATATATGCCGCCTGTGCCCCCGGCGTCCCCGTTGTAGTTGTGTCCCTGTGTCCCGGTCGTCATTTATATTCCCTGTGTCTCGGTTGTGATTTGTGTCCGGGTGTCCCAGTCTGTAATTTCTCTTTGAGGTTCCCGGTCGTCATTTATATTCCCTGTGTCCCGGTCGTCATTTGTGTCCCGGTATGTAATCTCATCAGTTGACAAACATGACGTCAGTCGACAAACAACTTCATGACACATACAGCTCAATTCCTAGAATGACGTCAGTCGACAAACATGACGTCAGTCAACACACAAACATGACGTCACCGGACAGACCCAGACACACACACACACAGACAACTTATTTTTATATATATATAGATATATCTAAATTCACAGGTGGAAAACAGGGACACACCTACAATGGCGCGTAACTAATATGGCGCTTAACAACTTACGTGCACGGGGGGGGGGGGGCTTGGGGGGTGCCCCCACCAACTAGGTGTCGGGGTGGCTTGAAGCGCCACCCCAACAGCTAGTTATGCATAAAAGTCTATTGTATATCATGACAATTAGAGATTGAATAAGTTTCTTCAATATCATGGTTGTACGAGATCACCAAGAAGTAGCTTTTCTTAAGGTGTTTGCGATAAATTGTCTTGTCAAACGATAATCATTTTGTATTTTCGTGCTTTTATTGCTATGGGACACATTAGTTTTTGCTAGGTAGCGACCACGATATCTTAGAAACAGAAAAATTGCAATAACTTATTATATTTACAATACAATCCTGTACCTTTTAATCGTATAATATAAAAATGCAAAAGTATTTGTCTACACTTGACTTACAGAAAAAATGTATTTTTTTCAATTGTTAAGAATGCGGTTTTTCCAAAAAGATTTTGAAAAACTAATGAGTATATATACATACATTTGACTGATGACCAAATTTAAAATTAAACTTGCAGCAGTAGATCTATTACAATCATGGCAAAATCTGTTGAACTTGGTGATTACGAAGATACAAGCCTTTTAAAACAAATTGGAATCATAATGTTTCTTAGTTTTTATTATCTTTCTTACATCTTATTATTTATCTATGTACCTGCAATGCAGCGATTTGAAGAAGCCTATTACTTGTATTGGTTTTACCTTTTTATTTTATGTTCGGTTGGTGTGATGGTGTTTATTTGGGTGCTTCTCTGTTTTTGTGTGGTTGTAGGTTGTGTGGTTGTGTGGTGTGACGGACGGCAGCTGTTTCCAACCCCCTCAACTACCTCTCTTTCCACCGAACAAAACCGTAATAAAATTAAGATAAAATCTGTCTTTTTCAAAGATTTTCAAAGTTGTTTCGAGATTTTTCAATTCAAAGAAGCTAGAATCCCGAGAATCGTGATTTTCATTTTTATTCTAAAATTTGGTTATGTGTTATTATATAGCTGTGTACCTGCAATGCAGCGATTTAAAGTAGCTTATTGGTTGTATTTGTATTCCTTTTTAACTTCATTTTCGGTTGGTATGTCAATGATTGCTTGGGTTTGGGTTTTTGTACTTTGTACGTTGTTTGTTTATTTCTTTCTGTTTTCGACTTGGGTCGAAATATTATTCCCCTCGACTACCCCTTTCAGGCCTCCTTCAACCGAACAAGTCTAATTGAAACGGTCCAATCCCCTCGACTACCCCTCCTTCCACCGAACAAGTCTAATTGAAACGGTGAGACAGTGATTTTGCTAGAAATAGTCCAAAGAGCATATAACAATGCAGATATGGTTGACACAGCCCCCTCCCTACAGTGCCCTGGGGATAGGGATGTAATTCATAAACTAAGGGCATATAAGATTTTCATTGGATGGATAATCGTATAAACTTCAGATCGGATAAATTTGATTTGAAATTCAAAATTACAGTGCCCTTTTTAAGAGGCAAATGTGAACTCCTTAAGTAAGTTTTTAAGTTTTTTTTGCCTTTTTTAAGAGGCAAAAAAAAATTTGCATTGATCATACCCAGATTTATGGAGTAATAAACTCCATAAATCTGGGTATGATCAATGCAAATTTTTTTTTTATTAAGATCGGAAAGAAGGTGAAACGATGAAAAAGTAAACAAAATGAAACGATGACTTAACAGTGAAACCTCAAAAATTATAGACAAGTCGGTTCTAGTGGTGTAATTTTTGGCTAGGTCTGACTCTATTTTTGAACGTTCTGAGCTGTTTTGCTTCTTTGTCTGGGACATGGTCTTATCATACAAGTTTGTCACTACTTGTGCAACCCTGCAAATATACTGATTCCATTATAGCTATAGTCGTAATCTTGCATTTAATTTTACGCTATATAAGATTCAAACATACGATTATCACGTCATTCATCAATCTTGTACATAAAAATACAGTTTTTCTACAGAAATATTACAAAAAATGTGTGATGGAAACATGGCATTGTACACACGACCAATTTTTATTTTATCGAATTTGTCTTTAGTTCTTTCAGGCCTACCGTAAATCTTGCGTAGTTTTTCTTTAAGAGCAGCAATAACTAAACTATTAGCTGCTTAGATGTAATTCCCAAATCGAAGTCGGAAGTAGTCAAACGTATTTCTTTGAACAATCGACAAATTCAGTCTTAGATGGTTCTATAGCTAACCGAATGTCATCAAGAGCAGACGACACTCTATGAACAGATTTTTGTAGAGATTCTAATTATGTTAAAGAGCGATATTGTCTGCATGATGTCAAGCACGTTACAATCTAGAATGCCCTCTTGTCCATCCTGAAAGAAAAATTATATTAAAATGTAATTTTCAGCAAAACTGAAAAATAATATGAATGATGATGCAAGACACGAATTTTTTCTGCAAGAGAGTATAACGCCAGAACCTTATGAAAATTTCCTTCTCTGGGCTGAGGTATAATATTTGACTGTCTAATGCCTGATATTTTGCGATTTGTTTTTGATATCTTGAATATTTTACATTTTGCAGTGTCTTGTTTAGGCCTAGACATGATGTGAAAACAATCGGAAATTGAATAAAAAACGAAGCTTATTAAACTCTAAATTAGAATTCCCATTAAAATAAAACAAACAGAAACTATTGGATGTATAAGAGTGGCTGCCCTCTCCTCTAACTCTCAGATTTTACAATTAAGTTTGACTTTTTGTCCAAATTCTGTAAAAACGAGTGACGAAACGCAAGGGTTATTCAGTTGCAATTAGAAGCATTTCTAGAGGATAAAAAGCTAATGTAAAGAGCAATGCGTTTAAGTTTGATAACCCAACAAAGAGTTGGGTTGCTTGTTTGCTAATTCAATGACTCCCATTGGCTGAAATGGTTGTTCCAAAACTTGAGATGGCATATTTTTGTTTCTGGGATTCTGGGGAGGGAGGCAATCTAAGAATTTCTTGATGACTTTCACTTGCAATCTTTTGAAGAAGTCCAAATGAAAATAAATTATATAGAATGCAATTTTTTATGAAAATCCTACAGGGAAGGGGAAGCAACGATTCCCGTTCACGTTATCTCCACAATTTAAGGGAAGTCCCTCCTGGCAGGTGAACCGGCTCTTGAAATTGGCAACCATCACTCTTTTGCCTGCTTAGTAAGAAAATCACCCTCTTTTTTCAGCTTTTTCATTTCAAATATGGGCACACCAAAAGATATAGTACTGATGTTGCTGCATTGGCACAACTGCGTTGACAAACAATTTTGACAGTGTTACAATGATAATTCAAGTCATCTGGGAATTGAAGATTATAAGTCTATTTACAGGAAAAACACAATCCATAGATAAGAGAGATAATTCACAGATAGAACACATTCGAAAAGACACTTTAAGTGTTTATTAATCACTTGTAATAAACTTAAGCTAGGAATAATATCTTTGTCTCGCAATAGAGTCAATAATCCATTCTGTTATTTTCACTGTAACATGCATTTGTTTACAAACATAAACTGTTGGTAAACAATTTATAATGAAATTATTTTTTCTTCTATAAGAACTATATGCCCCCAGGGCATAACTTAAACTGCCTACCCTGGGCCCTCGGGGATTGTGTTGACACCGGAGTTTTTGTTTTTCTGACCTTTGAAATATTTTTAACAGAATAACTATCTCAAATTTTACCTGATGCATTTGGGGAAAGGGGAAGGGGGCTAGTTTCCCTCTGATCATTTTGCCCCTTCCCTAGTCTTCCAAAAGTCTTCCCTAGACTTCTTTATTGCAGACAACATATATATGGGTAGAGATTCATAGCTTCAGTAGTCTTACCAGTAATATAGTCCTGAAGATGATGGAATGGTAGAAATCTGAATAGGTTGACAAGATGACAAAACTTAAACTTTAATGTCAGAAACATAAGGCCAAATGGACTACAGTATGCAACATTTAGCACAAAACAAAGGATGTTAGCTCACTGTCGACCAGTGAACTGTGAAATAATAAAAAAAAAAATAGTATATAAATTTTAAACAAAATTAGACAAAGTGATAACCATACTATAATTTGTCTCGTCATATACAACATCCTTATTTCGCATCCAAAAATAGGACATGGACCTATATCTGAGTTTACTCTAAATCCAAAGGCGATGTTTTCTTTTACATTGCCAAAGCACACGCACAACATTTTTTTTTTGTCAAAGGTAAAGTATTTTAAAAACAAGTACATTATCAGTATCTTAAGTAACAAGTATTTCGTAATCTTACTTAAGTATCAAGTAATAAGTACACCCTAGAGTTTTTACTTAAGTACAAGTACAAGTAATGGAAAATTTTACTTAAGTAGTACTTCAAGTAAGTGAGCACTGTGTTGGAGTAATCAAAGCAAGATAAGATAAAGTCTAAAGAAAATAAATTGGAAACATAAGCTATTGGCAATGGTGGGAAGGGTGCCTTATCATGAAAGTTCACAGATCCCAATATAGAAAGGCAAAGGGGATCCTTCTAATCCAGAATCATACTGTCCGCTTGCTTTAACCTCATGCATATTTAAACTCTTTGAGAAAATGATTAAGCCCAGGTTTGATAACCTTATTGCGAAACAAGCAGGTATTCAAAAAAGTATATTAGCTCTTGATATTTTGTTCAACTTGAGAATAATATTAACTAAGCTTTTACAAGACAACTAGCTGTGTTAATGGAGTTTGTCCGGAATGAGGCTGACTCTGTCTGCTGACCACATGCCTCTGGATATGGGGTTTCTCCCTTAGCTAAACACTCCGATCAGGACGGCTGCAAACTCATGTGCCGGCTGGAGCCCACCCTGGGAATCTCAGTACTTAGGTTTAACCTAGCTCTAATCAGATTCCAGGCCTAGGGTCGGTTGGGCTAGCGACCCTCCACACGAAAATTAAGTGCTACAAAAAGTGACAATATAGCCTCGGACCCGGATTTCCTTTTAAGATCTCGACAATCGCGCATCAATGGACATGCTGACAACGTCAGAAAGACTGACAGACTAAACCTTATGGACCGAAGGGGGCTACGAATAGCCACTTGGAATGTCTTGACTCCGAATGCACCTGCGTCAAAGAACTTTCTCTCTGAAGAACTTCGCAAGAACCAAGTGTCAATTGCAGGTTTTACAGAAACACGTCTTACCAGAAACAGAGAAGAGCGAATAGATAACAGTGACTCATTGCTCTGGTCTGGAGGAATCTCGAGAAGGAATGGTGCTTGCCTTGCACCAAATAGCCTTACAAGAAAGACCTTACTTTACACGAAGCTATATCTGACAGATTAATGAAGGCCCTCTTTGGACATAAGCATGGCAAGATGACTGACATCGTATGCTATGCCCCGACCAACGATTCTGATGATATGACTCAGGAGGATTTCTACTCTACTTCGTCCAGATGCCTTGCAACAGTACCCCCCCCCCCCCATGATATAGCTGTTCTCCTTGGTGACTTTAATGTGACAGTGCTCGATCATATGGGTGTATGGCTTGGTCCGCAAATCTACGCGCAAAGATGATCTATGACTTTGACCCTATCAAAGTTGGTTGGAAGCGACCAAGCGGCTGACCGAAGAAACTTTGGTCCGACAGCCTGTCCGAGTTCTTGACGAGGCAAACATCAGACAGGGTGAAAAGAAAATACTCGCCATGGACCGAAGTGGATGGAGGAGGCAGTCGTCACTCTCTACGCCGAGCAGTGCCCAATAGGAGACTTAAGTCTAGTCTAGAGCTTTGTCAACAGTTTTCTTTGACATAAATAAAGCTTATTATAGTTTGGACCCCTTTGTAATGTATAGGCAGACTCATAAATCTAACGTGGAAAATTTTTGTTTTTGGAATTGATACAGGGCAATGCTATTTAGTAAATCTATCAAAACTAAAGTTGGAGCATAAAGTTCCTCTGCCAAATTGTTTTTTTTAGATAGGAGATAAGATATTTATTTGAAAAACACCTATAAAAGTCCAAAAACGGCGGAATTCCGACTTTGGAGTCGAGGAATAATTTGAAAAGCTAAAAAACTGAAACAAATGAAAACTTGTGTACAACAGAGTTCGTGAGATATGAAACAAGAAAAGTTCTTTTTTTACTTTCTCTTTCAGCAGCAAGTCTGGTTTTCGCGATGCTC
The DNA here is from genome assembly GCF_032884065.1 of Artemia franciscana. Taxonomy (NCBI): domain Eukaryota; kingdom Metazoa; phylum Arthropoda; class Branchiopoda; order Anostraca; family Artemiidae; genus Artemia; species Artemia franciscana. The sequence goes on along the minus strand of NC_088865.1, from coordinate 17,629,351 downwards.
CTCGACATGCCTTCATTAACGTAAATTGCACATTCCTAATCTGGCCCTTTCTCTTTGAACCGCAAGCCTGGTTTTGCTTTTTGGTAACATTCTATCTTTTTCAATGTTTTTTTTTTTCAATTTGTCAATGTTCATTCTAAAATTGACAGTTGAAAAAATCTTTACATTTTTGAGCTAAAGCTATACAACGTATAGCCAAAATATACATCTATATATATAAAAATAAGTTGTCTGTCCGTTACGCCAGATTATATCTTATCTATGTCTTCTATATATATATAAATACGTTGTCTGTGTGTGGGTGGGTCTGTCTGTCGGGTGACGTCATGTTTGTGTGTCGACTGACGTCATGTTTTCAACTGACGAAATTACAGACCGGGACATCGGGACACAAATGACGACCGGGACACCGGCACATAGGGAATATAAATGACGACACTCAAAGAGAAAGCGACCGGGACAAAAGGAATGTTCCATTAGCAATCACCATCAACAAAGCACCGGGACACAAATGACGACCGGGACACAGGGAGTATAAATGACGACCAGGACATAAGTAAAAAAAAACTAAAAAAACTAAAGAAAAGGTAAAAACTACAAAAAAACTAAAAAGAAAAAAAAAACTAAAAACTAATAAAAAAAACTAAAAAAGCTATAAAACTAAAAAAACTAAAAAAAAAATAAATAAAAAAGGAAAAAATGAAAAATAAAGGAGAAAAACAAAACTAAAAAAACGAATGTGTATACAGACCGGGACACCGGGATACAAATGACGACCGGGACACATGGAATATAAATGACGACCGGGACGCAGGGACACAACTACAACGGGGACGCCGGGGGGCACAGGGGGATATAATTGACGACTGGGACACCGGGACACAAGGAATATAAATGACGCCCGGGACACTCAAAGAGAAATCACAGACTGGGACACCGGGGCACAAATGACCACCGGGACACAGGGAATATAAATGACGACCGGGACACAGGGACACAACTACAAAGGGGACACCGTGGGGCACAGGGGGATATATAAATGACGACGGCGACACAGGGAATGGTCGATTAGCAATCACCGTCAACAAAGCTCAAGGGCAATCATTAGAATCATGAGGTATAGATCTGAATACGGATTGTTTTCCCATGGACCATTATATGTTGCAGGTTCAAGAGTCGGTAAACCTGACAATCTATTTATATGCACAGACAATGGGACAGCAAAGAATGTTGTATATTCGCAGGTTTTACGTAGTTAAAAACATATATATATATATATATATATATATATATATATATATATATATATATATATATATATATATATATATATATATATATATATATATATATATATATATATATCTATTCACAGGTGGGACATAGGGACACAACTACAATGGCGCATAACTAATTTGGCGCGAACGACTTACGCGCGCGGGGGGGCTTGGGCGGGCACCAAATAGGTGCTGGGGTGGCGGGGTTTTTTCTACTGTTGTCTTGGGGTCACGCAAGGGAGTGTATTGTTTATGTTTTTTTGTTTTTGTTGATCTCGGTATATAATTCTCTATAACTTCTTATTCTCCATATTGTCTCTTTTTTTCTTTGAATTTAGCACAGCCTCGCAAGCTTCGCTTATGTTGTGCTATTGTTTAAGAAAAGTTTTTTTCTAATAAAATTGTTCTACTACTAAAAAAATAAAATAAAAAGAAGTAACTAAAAAAAAGAAAAAACTAAAAAAGAAAAAAAAACTAAAGAAGAAACTGTATCTATATATATATAAAAATAAGTTGTATATATGCATGTTTGTTTGTATGTGGGTTTGCATTTGACGTCATTATAAGTATAGAAGGCTTTGTATATGACGTCATTATAAGATGACACTACAGACCGAGACACCGGGACACAAATGACGACCGGGACACAGGGAATATAAATGACGACCGGGACACTCAAAGAGAAATTACAGACCGGGACCCCGGGACACAAATGACGACCGGGACACCGGGACAGAGGGAATATAAATGACGAACGGGACACTCAAAGAGAGATTTCAGACTGGGATACCGGGACACAAATGACGACCGAGACACAGGGAGTATAAATGACGACCAGGACACAGGGAATGTTCGATTAGCAATCATCATCAACAAGGCTCAAGGGCAATCGTTAGAAAAATGCGGTATAGATCTGAATACGGATTGTTTTCCCATGGACAATTATTATGTTGCATGTTCAAGAGTTGGTAAACCTGACAATTTATTTATATGCACAGACAATGGGACATCGAAGAATTTTGTATATTGTGTAGATAGATAAGTTGTATATAGATAGATAAATATAATGTTGTATAGATAGATAAGTTGTCTGTGTGTCTGTGTGTCGAGTGACATCATGTTTGTGTGTCGACTGACGTCATGTTTGTTAATTGACGAAATTACACACCGGGACATCGGGACACAAATGACGACCGGGACATCTATATATATAAAAATAAGTTGTCTGTTTGTCTCTGTGTTGAGTGACGTCATTTTTGTGTGTCGACTGACGTCATGTTTGTTGATTGACGAAATTGCACACCGGGACATCGGGACACAAATGACGACCGGGACACAAATGACGACCGGGACATCGGGATATAGGGAATATAAATGACGATCGGGACACTCAAAGAGAAAGCGACCGGGACACAAGGAATGTTTGATTAGCAATCACCACCAACAAAGCACCGGGACAAAACTGACCACTGGAACACAGGGAAACAACAACAATGGGGACGCCGGGGGGCACATGGGGATATATAAATGACGACGGGGACACAGGGAATGTTCGATTAGCAATTACCATCAACAAAGCTCAAGGGAAATCATTAGAATAATGAGGTATAGATCTGAATACAGATTGTTTTACCAATGGAAAATTATATGTTGCATGTTCAAGAGTCGGTAAACCTGACAATCTATTTATATGCACAGACAATGGGTCAGCCAAGAATGTTGCATATTCGCAAGTTTTACGTGGTTAAATATATATATATATATATATATATATATATATATATATATATATATATATATATATATATATATATATATATATATATATATATATATATATATATATATAGATATACTAGCTGTTGGGGTGGCGCTTCGCGCCACCCCAACACCTAGTTGGTGGGGGCGCTTCGCGCCCCCCCCAAGCCCCCCCGCGCGCGTAAGTCGTTACGCGCCATATTAGTTACGCGCCATTGTAGTTGTGTCCCTATGTCCCACCTGTGAATATAGATATATATATATATATATATATATATATATATATATATATATATATATATATATATATATATATATATATATATATATATATATATATATATATATATATATATATATATATATATATATATATATATATATATGTTTTTAACTACGTAAAACTTGCGAATATACAACATTCTTTGCTGTTTTTTAGTTTTTTTCTTCTTTTGCATTAGTGTGAAATAATTCAGACGTCATATGCGAACAAACATGACGTCACCTGATTCATCCACAGATCCACACACAGACAACTTATTTTTATATATATAGATATATATATACATATATATATATATATACATATATATATATATATATATATATATATATATATATATATATATATATATATATATATATATATATATATATATATATATATACATATATATATATATATATATATATATATATATATATATATATATATATATATATATATATATATGTCACCCGACAGACCCACAAACAACTTATTTTTATATATATAGACTAGCTGTTGGGGTGGCGCTTCAATCGTGCAGTTCAATAAAAATCATCTCCGAGGACATCAGTACAAAGTGAGTACGGAACGCTTTTTCAAGGACATGGGCCGATGGACTTTCGGCAACCGAGCAGTTCAGCATTGGAACAACTTACCAGAGTAATCTGCTCCACAAACCTACTGACATTCAAGAAGGAAGTTGTTATTCAAGTGACATTTTCTCCTTGTCCAAATTTAGAAGAAATGCAAATTAAGATTTTTGTTTTGTAGAGGCTTAAATGCCATTAAATTTGCGAATATAATTATTTATTTATTTATTTATTTATTTATAAACGTTGAATATTGTAACTCCGTGAAGGCGATCAAATACATATGTAAATACGTCAACAAAGGCAGTGACATGGCAGTTTTTGGCTTACAGTCCGAAATCAGTGATATCGATGAAATCGTACAATATCAGGCCGGAAGATACATAAGCAGTAATTAAGCTGTTTGGCGAATTCGTTCATTTCCTATACATGGACGAGGTCCAGCTGTTGTTCACTTAGCGGTACATTTACAGAATGGTCAACGTGTTTAGTTTTCGGAATACAACGTGCAACAAAGAGCCCTGAATCCACCGGATACAACGTTAACTGCTTTCTTTTGGTTATGCCAAAATGATTCTTTTACAGAAAAATTGGCTGTATACACAAGTGCCTTCGTATTACACGTGGAATACTACAAAGTAAATCATTTGAACATCAAAAACAGGGTAAGTCAGTCGAAGGCCAACCTACCATCTTCAAAGATACCAAGATAGGAAGACTCTACACCGTTTACCCCAATCAACATGAATGCTTCTTTCTACGCCTGCTTTTGGTGAATGTACCCGGTCTGACGTCCTTTGAGTATTTGAGAACTGTAAACTTTACTATACATGACACTTACTGTAGTGCATGCCAAGCTCTGAATTTATTCGAGAATGACCAATACTGGGATAACTGCATCAATGACCTGTGCGAAACGTCAACTCCAAGTCAAATTCGTGCATCGTTTGGAATCATACTAACAATTTGCTCTCCTTCAGCTCCTACAGAGCTATAGGAGAAATTTAAATAGAAAATGTCCGAATATATACTCCATCGAAAAAAAATTGGAGGCATCAGATATGACTTTTGATTTTACATTTGGGAATGCCTTCACCTAATCGTGCAGCTGCTGTTTTGACATGTGTAAAATTGGATCGTGAACAAAGTTACAACACGGGTGATCTGTTGTCGTATGTACAAAATAATATTTATAAGTTAACTTCTGAGCAAAAAGACATTTATGATACGATAGTTCATTTTGTCGATAACAAAGTTGGAGAAATCTTCTTTTTGAATGCACCAGGTGGTACTGGTAAAAAGTTTGTGATAAAACTAATTCTGGCATCAATTCGATCGAAAGATGATAGTGTTGGCAATTGCGTCGTCCAGAATAGCCGCAACGTTGCTGCCTGGTGGAAGAACTGCTCATTCCGCTTTGAAATTGGCTCTGAATTCGCATTCCACAGAAACTCCCACGTGCAATATTACCAAATCATCTGGGATGAGTAAAGTATTGCAGCAATGCAAACTTATTATAATGAACAAGTGCACAATGGCACGTAAAAATCTCTCGAGGCTCTGGAGCAATCATTGCGAGATTTGAGAGGAAATTCGAAACTGTTTGGCAGCAAATTAATATTGTTTGCGGGAGATTTCAGGCAAACATTTATACATATTAAAATAAGTTGTCTGTGTGTCTGTCGAGTGACATCATGCCATCATGTCGTCATGTCGTCATGGAGTTAGTTGTCGTCATGTTTGTTATGACGATTACATCATTAAAGGTATTTAAGAAAATCGTTCAAAGACAAATTTTTAATTGTAAGAAGATCGTGGACAAAAAAATGTTTAATTGTAAAATGACTGAAGAACCTAAAATGGCAACAGCCGAGGAAGCTGCTCAAAGAGTCTATGCCAAAAAACGCGCTGCTGATAGAGAAAGTAAGAAAAGAAAGCGTGCCGAGGAATCACAAGAACAGCAAGAAAACAGGCTTGCGGCTGATAGAGAAAGTAAGATCAGAAAGCGTGCCGAGGAATCACAAGAGCAACGTGAAAACAGGCTTGCGGCTTCAAGAGATAATGCCAGATTAGGAATGTGCAGTTTTCGTCAACGAAGGCGTGTCGAGGAACTACCAGAGCAACGCGAGACCAGACTTGCTGCTAAAAGAGAAAGTAAAAAAAGATGGTGTGCCGAGGAATCACAAGAGAAACGTGAAAACAGGCTTGCAGCTTCAAGAGATAATGCCAAAAGAAAGCGTGCCGAGGAATCACAAGAGCAACGTGAAAATTTTTGCACGGTATTCAGGTACAGCCCAGTCGATGATTATTGTAGATGTGTTCAAATCAGGACTATTTCTAAAATTTGTCCCTACTGCAAGGCCTTGAAATTTAATGGTGAAACAATGGGAATTTGTTGCGCCTCAGGAAAAGTTAAACTTCCTCAACTGGCTGCAAAAAACTGAAAAATAATGGAAAAAAACAAAACTAAAAAAATAAAAATAAAAACATGATATATAGATATATCATCTATATATATATAAATAAGTTGTCTGTGTGTCTATCGAGTGACGTCACTGTCCGCATATGACGTCTGTCTATATATCTATATCTATCTATCTATCTTCTATATATATAAAAATAAGTTGTCTGTCTGTGTGTCTGTCTGTGGATCAGGTGACGTCATGTTTCTTTGTTGACTGACGTCATGAAATTAGTTGTCGTCATTTTTGCTTTGACGGTGACGTCATTCAAGATATTTAAGACATATGTTCACGTAGAAATCTATTAATGTTTAAGTTTACAATGACTGATGAACTCACCATGGCAAAAGCCAATGAAGATGCTCAAAGAGTCTATGCCAAAAAACTTGCTGCTGATAGAGAAAGTCAGAAAAGAAAGCGTGCCGAGGAACTACCAGAGCAACGCGAAAGCAGACTTGCTGCTAAAAGAGAAAGTGAAAAAGAAGGCGTGCCGAGGAATCAAAAGAACAGCAAGGAAACAGGCTTGAGGCTGATAGAGAAAGAAAGAACAGAAAGCGTGCCGAGGAATCAAAAGAACAGCAAGGAAACAGGCTTGAGGCTGATAGAGAAAGAAAGAACAGAAAGCGTGCCGAGGAACTACCAGAGCAACGCGGAAGCAGACTTGCTGCTAAACGAGAAAGTGAAAAAAGAAGGCGTGCCGAGGAATTACAAGAACAGCAAGAAATCAGGCTTGCTGCTGATAGAGAAAGTAAGAAAAGAAAGCGTGCCGAGGAATCACAAGAACAGCAAGAAATCAGGCTTGCTGCTGATAGAGAAAGTAAGAAAAGAAAGCGTGCCGAGGAATCAGAGCAACCTGAAAGTTATTGCCTGGCATTCAGGTACAACCCAGTCGATAATTATAGCTTGAGTAGATGTGTTCAAATCGGGACAATGAAACAATGGGAATGTGTTGCGCCTCAGGAAAAGTTAAACTTCCTCTATTGGCTGCACCACCAGAGCCATTGAAGACTTTCCTAACTGGATCTACGTCAGAATCTAAGCGTTTTTTGTCAAAAATCAGAAAATACAACTCATGTTTCCAAATGACGTCGTTTGGAGCCCAAATCGAAAATCCAGATCAATTTATGTCTACTTTCAAAGTAAAAGGGCAAATTTATCATAGAGCAGGGTCCCTTCTACCATTCTCAGGCAAGAATCATAAATTTTAATTTTGGTGTAGGAAAAGAAAACAGTAATGGCTATAGGCTTTTGCAATTTTGTAGGTATAACAACCTAGTTATAACCAATACGGTGTTTGGTCACAAAATGGCCCATAAGTTGACATGGTATTCACGTGATGGTAAGACAGCAAACCTTATTGATTATGTTATTGTAAACAGAAGACTAGCAGGATCAATACAAGATACTAGGGTGTATAGGAGTGCCGTTATTGATGTTAAAAGTAAAGATCGCCATCTAGTAGTGTCTAAGGTTAATTTAAAGCTGAAATTTCGGAAGAGTAAGTCCCTCCCGGGAAGTTATGATGTTGGTAGACTTCAGGATGAAAATTTGAGAAAAAAATTCCAGGAACAGTTGAGTACTAAACTTGAGGGTTTAAAATTTGACAATGTGGAAGATGGATGGAATAATTTCAGAAAAACAATTTGTGAAGTTGCTGATGGTGTCCTAGGGAAGAGTGCTAAGACAGCAACTAGGAATATTAGTGAAAAAGCTTTAGGTTTAATAGAGAGTAGAAGGGGTTTGTATAAGAATTATCTGAGCGATAGGTCGTATGAAAACAAAAGGAATGTAAAGAAAGTGGAGAAAGCATTAAAATATGAACTAAGGAGATGTGAAATGGAGGCGATGGATAAAATTGCTGAGGATCTGGAAGATGCGACTAGACGGCATAATAGTAAAATATTATACTGGCATGTTAATAAATTGAAAGGGAGTAGCCGATCCGGACTAGTCCCAGTTAAAGATAGAAATGGGGTCACAATTAGTGATAAGGAAAAAGTTAAAGAAAGATGGGTGGAACACTTTGAGAATGTGCTAAACCAAGATACAGTTGCAGGAAAATAGATGAAAATGAAAAAGTTTGTGATACCTTGGATGTGAAGGAAGATTTGTTTAGTGAGGAAGAATTAGCGACAGTACTAGAAGGATTAAAAAATAATAAGGCCCCAGGTGCTGATAGTGTGATTAATGAGTTCCTTAAATATGGTGGCTCTGAGGTTAGGAATAAGCTACTGAAGATTATGAACATGATTTTTGAAAAAGGGGAAGTACCCAATGATTTTAGGAAAACCTTAATTAAACCACTGTATAAGAAAGGTGACAAGAGTGAATGTCGGAATTATCGAGGCATTAGTCTGGTCTCTGTAGGTAGCAAATTACTGAGTAATATGATACTTTTTAGACTGAGACATGCTGTAGACAAAGTTTTAAGGGAAGAACAATGCGGTTTTAGAAAAGGTAGAGGATGTGTCGACCATGTTTTCACTCTTAGGTTAATAATTGAGAAGTCCCTTCGTTGTCAAACACCTTTGGTCCTTAGTTTTATCGATTATGAGCAAGCTTTCGATTCTGTTGATAGAACAGCGTTAACAAAGGTCTTATCGTTATATGGTATACCAGAAAAATACATTAAAGTGATTTGCGCTATGTACGAGAATAATACTGCTGCGGTTAAGGTAGGAAATGAGGTTAGCAACTGGTTTTGTATTAAATCAGGAGTTAAGCAGGGTTGTGTTCTATCCCCCTTTATATGGATCATTTTGATGGACTTCGTCTTAAGGAGCACAGGAAAGGCAATTGGAGACCATGGAATCAAATGGGAAATCAAAGAACGCTCCTGGACTTAGATTATGCTGATGATTTAAGCATATTAGATGAAAGTGTGAGCAAAATGAATGAATTTTTAGAGGTTTTACGAGTTCAGGGTGCTAAAATAGGCTTGAAAATTAATGTTAAGAAGACTAAGTCACTAAGGTTAGGAATAAGTGAAGATGAACAGGTGACCTTAGGTAACGAAAAGATTGATCAGGTTGGGAGCTTCAGTTACCTTGGTAGTATTATTAGTAAAGATGGTGGGAGCAGTGAAGATGTTAAAAGTAGAATAGCTAAAGCTCAGGGTGTTTTTTCACAGTTAAAAAAAGTTTGGAAGAATAGAAAGATAAGCCTACAAACCAAGATTAGAATATTGGAAGCTACAGTGATGACAGTGGTCAAATATGGCTCTGAAGCATGGACACTCCGAAAAGCAGATGAAAATTTACTAGATGTTTTCCAGAGAAATTGCCTACGGATTGTTCTGGGTACCCGGCTGACTGACCGTATTTCAAACAGTAGGTTGTACGAAAAGTGTGGTTCAATCCCGCTTTCTGGGGCTATAATGAAAGAAAGGTTGAGATGGCTAGGCCACGTTCTACGGATGAAGGATGACAGATTACCGAAGATTGTCCTTTTTGGCCAACCGTCTGGGGCTACACGGAAAGCAGGTCGTCCTTGTCTGGGTTGGGAGGATGTCATAAATAAGGATTTAAAGGAAATGGGAACTTCCTGGGAGGGTGTAAAGAGGGAGGCTTTAAATAGATTAGGTTGGAGGAGGAGTGTGCGTAGCTGTGTTGGCCTCAGGCGGCTTGGTGCTGCAGTGAGTTATTAGTAGTAGTAGTATTAGTAGTACTTCATCAGTGATAGAAATTCTGAATTGAATGCACGTTGCGAAATTTCTCCCAACGTTGAAAGGACAATCGTTTCCCAATTGCAACATCTTTTCCACGAAAATAATAATTTAGTGCGTCTGTTCAAAACAGCCATCGATTTGATACCTACTGATACGCATAAAATTGTTATTTCCGCTGACAAAAAGCCTCCTGGCCAACATGTGCGTAGATACATTGCTCCAACTATCGACGAAGTGGCAATCGTTATGGTCGGTGATCAGTTTTTACCTCGAGATATTATTCTTCATAAGCGAAACGCTCAGTTGTTAAGAATTGCTGAAACTCATCGATGCTACGATGCCCTACAATATCCTATCATTTTTCGGGATGGAGCCGACGGCTATTACTTTAATATTAAATTGATGAATCCAGCCACTAACAAAGAAATGAATAAGAAATGCAGTGCAATGCATTATTATTCCTATAGACTAATGATTCGGCAGGATGAAGAAAATTATATTTTAAAATGCCGTGAATTGTTTCACCAATTCATCGTTGATATGTATGCTAAAATTGAATCAGAATGTTTGCTATATATCCACCTGAATCAGACCAAGCTCCGCTCTGAACAATACATTCATTTGCGAGATGCAGTTATAAATGACGGTAATACCACAAACGTTGGAAGATTAACAATTTGACCTTCGTCATATGCTGGAAGTCCCCGTCATATGCATGAATATGCTCAAGATGCTATTGCGTATGTTCGTCTCTATGGTCGTCCAGATTTATTTATTACATTTACATGTAATCAATCTTGGGACGAGATACTGCAGCTTTTACTTCAAGGACAATCGGCGGTTCATAGGCATGACATTACGGCCCGTGTCTTCCGGCAAAAGTTGAAATCACTGATAAACTACATAGTAAAACTTGAAGTGTTTGGGTCAGTGCGATGCTGGATGTACTCAGTGGAATGGCAAAACCGAGGTTTTTCACACGCACATATACTAATCTGGCTACATAAAAATATTACTTCGAACGAAATTGATGATGTGATTTCCGCTGAAATACCTGATAAAAATGTCGATAAGGGGTTACATGATATTATTGTAAAAAATATGATACATGGACCTTGCGGTGCACTGAACGAAAATTCACCATGCATGGCCAAAGGAAGGTGCACAAAGCAATATCCTCGACTTTTAGTATCAAACACAATTACTGGCAATGATGGTTACCCACAATATAGAAGAAGATCTACTGAAGATGGCGGTAAAACAGCAATAATAAAGAAGCGTAACGGTACCACCATCGAAGTAGATAACCAGTGGGTTGTTCCATATTCCCCATTATTATCAAAAACATTTAATGCACCCATAAACGTTGAATACTGTAACTCCGTAAAGGCAATCAAATACATATGTAAATACGTCAACAAAGGCAGTGACTTGGTAGTTTTTGGCTTGCAGCCCGAAATCAATGATTTCGATGAAATCGTACAATATCAGGCTGGAAGATACATAAGCAGTAATGAAGCTGTTTGGCGAATTCTTTCATTTCCGATACATGAACGTAGTCCAGCTGTTGTTCACTTAGCGGTACATTTACAGAATGGTCAACGTGTTTATTTCACGGAAACCAACGTGCAACAAAGAGTCCTGAATCCACCGGATACAACATTAACAGCTTTTTTTCGCTTTGCAAAAATGATTCTTTTGCAAAAAAACTGCTGTATACTGAAGTGCCTTCGTATTACACGTGGAATACTAAAAATAAAGTATTTGAACGTCGAAAACAGGTAAGTCAGTCGACGGCCAACCTACCATCTTCAAAGATACCACGATAGGAAGACTCTACACCGTTCACTCCAATCAACATGAATGCTTCTTTCTACGCCTGCTTTTGGTGAATGTACCCGGTCCGACATCCTTTGAGTATTTGAGGACTGTAAATGGTACTATACATGACACTTACCGTAGTGCATGCCAAGCTCTGAATTTATTGGAGAATGACCAACACTGGGATAACTGCATCAATGACGCGTGCGAAACGTCAACCCCAAGTCAAATTCGTGCATTGTTTGGCATCATTTTAACAACTTGCTCTCTATCAGCTACTACAGAGTTATGGGAAAAATATAAGTCAAAAATGTCCGAAGATATACTCCATCGAAAACAGTTAGAGACGTCAGATATGACTTTTGATTTTACATCAGAAATTTATAACTACACTTTAGTTGTTATAGAAGATTTGTGCGTACGTATGGCAAACAAACCTCTTCAGGATTTGGAAATGCCTTCACCTAACCGTATCGCTGCTGTTTCGACATGTGTAGAATTGGATCGTGAACAAAGTTACAGTACGAGTGATCTATTGTCGTATGTACAAAATAACATTTCCAAGTTAACGTCGGAACAAAAAGACATTTATGATACGATAATGCATTGTGTCGATAACAACGTTGGAGAAATTTTCTTTTTGGATGCGCCAGGAGGTACTGGTAAAACGTTTGTGATAAAACTGATTCTGGCATCAATTCGATCAAAAAATGATATAGCGTTGGCAATTAAGTCGTCCGGAATAGCCGCAACATTGCTGCCTGGTGGAAGAACTGCTCATTCCGCTTTGAAATTGCCTCTGAACTTGCATTCTACAGAAACTCCCACGTGCAATATTTCCAAATCATCTGGGATGGGTAAAGTATTGCAGCAATGCAAACTTATTATTTGGGATGAATGCACAATGGCACACAAAAAATCGCTCGAGGCTCTGGATCAATGCTTGATCCAGAATAACGATGCAGGACTCATCCGAGGCCCTGTGATTGGAATGAGTACACTTTAAATCCTTTAACGAGGATCCGTTGGAGGGCAAGTCTGGTGCCAGCAGCCGCGGTAACTCCAGCTCCAATAGCGTATATTAAAGTTGCTTTGATGGCCGTTGTTACTGTCTCCCATTTATGCTCCATGCAAACGTGTCTTTTTACAATGACAAACTAGAGTCGTACCGGTTGGAGGTTCTCGCTGGGGAACAATCGCAGGTTGACTACAAGTTGACTTGGATGAAAATTTTCCTCTCATGCATATCACTCCACAATGCTGAACTAGAGTCCACCCTCTCATGCTAATTCACGGTGGGTTGGGTTCAAACCTTTTGAGGGTTTAACGTGTTAATTCACTGCGAGTGAGAATCTTTTAATATCAGCCCGGCGCAATATGTTGAGTTTGACTGTATCTTTCCCATTTGCAGGCTATTAAGTAAGTATATTTTCAACGGAAGTCATGGCCAATTGTAGAAAAAGCCAAGACAGAACCTTAGAAAAGAGAGAAATTGATTACTTGCAGAGATTTAGGCACATGGCAAGGTCAGTTTACCTTTTTCTAATTCTATTTTCGATCCATATGTATAAAGTGTTGGCCTGTAGTGAATAGATATTCACTATAGTATATCTGTACTATAGTATATCAGAATAGATAATCTGTAGTGAATAGATATTAATCAAACAAAAATATAATCTCTTTGACAAGAATATAAATAATATTCTTCAATAACAAAAAAAGGAAAAAAAAAACGTAGCATAGACATATAGCGGTGAAAGTAGGAGGTTACAGTTTAAGATTTTTAGTCTGTTTGATTAAACTTTCAACTAAGCCTTATCTGGAAAATTGATATATATGAAACTCTGACCTACGAGTATACACCACTGCGTTTACTATCCTAAGCAACTAGTATTTATTTAGATTTATATTTTCATTTTTAAACTTTGATATGTTGAAAACCATTTTTGAAGAATAAGTGCTCGAAGCCTTCTGCAACGAATTCACCTTAGCATTATGCCATTTGAGACGAAAGTCCCCGAAAATACAAAATCCCCAAAGATTCTTTCTTTCTTTTAATATCAGCCCGGCGCAATATGTTGAGTTTGACTGTATCTTTCCCATTTGCAGGCTATTTAGTAAGTATATTTTATAATCGTGAACTGTATTTTGTCTTAAGGCATGTCCAAGTCATCGAAGCTGCTCTTTTATGACACTAGTCACATATGCTGATCTGGCTCGTGTTCTTTGCGCTAATAATGAATATTGTGGCTAAACTTTGTTTACTAAACACATTTTGTCCTCGTTTTCTCTCTTCAGTGCTAATGTTCAAGTGTTAAGTTTAACATTCTTTATAGCCATTTTAAATACCACAAATTTTAGCTTCATTCTGGTCTTTTCACTTTCCCATACTTAACTAAGTTCAGCAAAAGTATCTTGCTGTTTTACTTTTTTAATTTCTATTTTCCTCTGTAACCCTCATTGTTAATTAAAAAATGTAACAAATTTGCCTGATTTTTTAACTACTTCATTGTCTGTCTTTATAACTCTTTAAAAATGTTCCATGAGGTTTTTGTCAGCTTTAATGATTTGAGATCAACAAATCGTCAGATATAAAGCGAAAAGTCTTTTATATAATTTGCTCAGTTTCTTTCCGACGATTTATTTATTTTCTAATTTTGTTTGCTTGATAAACAGGAACTTTGCTTTGTGGGTGTGTTTTGTTGACATCCACTACAAAATTGGTGAAATATAATAATAGAATTCTTTTATAATGTAATTGTTCGCCCTGTTCTTCTTCAATTTCTTTTTAAAAATTTCCTGTTGATTATTTTCCATATTTCTTGGATTTGGGCTATCTACTGCACATAGCCTTACCGACATGCTTTTTGTTAAGGATGCAGCTGTTTACCATGTTATCTTTTGTGCCTACTTATTGTTTTCACGCCCCTCCCCCTCATAGAAAATCCATTTAACTAGGTAGGGTTATATGTAGCCCATCTGTATTATTTCACTTTTTAGGGGTGAAGGGTTGTCTGCGGAAGAATAGCAGTTCATATTTCTTTGCTTTGCATGTCAGTGTTAATTTGATCAAATAATTTTCTAGAGTGAATATTTTGTGAAAAATGTACGCGTTTTTTCTCAGTTTGGTTGAGTAATCACCTGTGCCCTTGACAGGACTGCAGTCTATGAGTAAAACTGAGAGGTCCAAAACTATCCCATCTCCCCGTTTATCCCAATAAACGTTTATTGGTATTATTTTGTGATTGTTATTTAAAATTTATTTCTCTTGTTGACCCCCATCCTTTCTCTCACGGCTACCATCTAGATAAAATGCCGTTTTGTTGGAAAGGAACATAAATGGGTATTTTCTCCTACTCGTTCACAAATCATATTATTAATTGAAGTAAATATATAGACAGCCTATTGCTTGTTGGTATATGCAATACTGTCTTTTGAAGTTTTTGTAAATTATAGTCATGGAATATAAATCAGTTAATGTACATACTAGTAAGTGAACTATTTCTTTCTGTTTCTTACTTTTCTCTTATAAAGATATATTTTTTTAAATTTTTTTTTCTTTTTTAGGGCAGCTTTGTTTGCTCAAAGGATGTTTATGAAAGCCTATGCCAACAGAACAAAAGCAATGATTCTCTATGCTACTGAAACTGGCAAATCCCTTGGTTTTGCGAAACAATTGGCATTTGTATTCTCAAAAGCTTTCAAACCCGAGGTGAGTGTATTGATTATTTATTAATGTTAATGGTAAAATTGACTGTGATCCCAGGACCTAACTTGTAAATCCAAGCTATTGGCTATCATGGTTTTGGTACATTTTGGACTGTCAAGGTTGACGCCTTTTCTTTAGGTTGTTTATTGTTATTGTCATGATGTAGTCTTAGAGCATATCGAACTCTAGTTTGTCAGATTTTGGAAGGAGTGGCCCCAAGACCTCCCATGAGGATGGATGACACTTAACAGAGAGAGAAGAGATGATAGAGTTTTCATTCCAAATGGGTATACTGCATTACATGCTTCTCGTGGAGTTAGTGTAGGTCCTGGGCTCCTGGGGATATTCAAGTCCAAGCAGGTACAGGCGGTCCTATAGCACTTGCACCGCGGTCTGCGAAGCTAAGTGGCAGTGTAAGCGCATACCTGCATGTCACACAATCCTGAAAAATAAATTTTCTCTTTTCTTCAACTTGTCTATGCTTGATTTCTACTAGATTATAGATTTTTGTGCTTATTTGAAAAGCACATTTTGCTACAGTATCATCAATAAAAAGCAATAAAAGGTTGTTTCTTTGGAATTTCAAAAGTTTGAAAATTGCATTATTGTTAGGCTTAAGGCTATACAAAAACCGTGTAATAGAAAATAAACACTGCCTTAAGTCTGAATTATTGTGTAATAACTCGAAAAACTACTCTTTGAAAGATCTTACTCCTTAAAAGCAAAGTATATATGTATATATATATATATTGCAAATATATTGTTTGTAATGGCAGTTGGACTATGCATTGTTTTACCGTTATTAGATATCTTTTGGATGTCGTTCTGATAATTAGCAAAAGTACAAAACTTTTGTGTAGGACGTCTCTTGTTTTTACAATGTTCCCTGCAATAACGATGTCAGTTTAGTGGATGGCTACTCCAAAAGGGAAACATGATCATAAAAAGAAAGTAGTACCATTCGATGTCTTATTTTATGCTTTTTTCAAAACACCGTGGTCTCTTTTCTGTTACATTGCAGCACATGTAGTTTATTAGTATCGCTATTGCATTCAAGGTTATGTGCATGAAAGATTATGATGTTGCCAAGATGGAGTTCCAAGATTTGATTCTCGTAGTGGCGTCTACATTTGGAAGTGGTGATCCTCCGGATAATGGAGAAAAATTTTACAAATCTCTCAAGAAGAGGTTCGTTGAGCAAGGAAACACTCCAAACATAGCATCGTGAGTATTTTTCCTCCTTATAGTTATGCACTTGGAGAACTTAATAGATTAATTTAGATTTTCACCTATATGTAGGATTTTAGTTTGGATTTATTTCTCTAAAGTTATTAATTTCGAATTCTGGTTGCCTCCGAAATTATAATATTGTCTTTAAATGTCAAGCTTTAGGTCACCTCCTAACAGTAAGCTGTACGAAAAATGTGGTTCAGTTCCGCATTCTTGGGCTATAAAGAGGGGAAGGTTAAGATGGCTAGGACACGTTCTGCTGATGAAAAATGACAGATTGCCAAATGTTGTTCTTTTCCATGAATCGTCTAGGGCCAAACGAAAAGCAGGTCGTTCCCGAATGAAATGGGAAAATACCGTAAGGAAATAATTACGTGAAATATGAGCTGTTTGGGACGTTGTGAAGAAAGAGCCTTTATGGGGGAAAAGCATGCGTTGCTGCGCTGGACTCAGGCAGCTTGGCGCTGCAATCAGCTGTTAGTCGTAGTAGTAATTTTAGGTCATTCACTATCAAGTATCACTGCTAGCCATTCGTTTCCTGTAAAATTGAGCCAAGACTGATTTTTTAATCATTTGGAATTTAGGAATGCTCTTAGAAAACCCATTTCCATTTTCAATTCTTTGAAAAGCAGATTCGGAAGTTGAGTCGTTGAAAAAAGAATCATTATTATGGTTGGCACGATTATGGACACCTAAATAAAAGGGATTACCTAGCACAGGGAGGAAAAATTAAAACTAAAGCTTAAAAAAATGTAATGTATCCCGGCTATTGAATAAATTAAATTGCATTGTCAGCAATATTATTAGATTTAATTTCTAACGTCTGCATTACTGAGGCCCCACTACCGCAGACCTGGCAATGTACTTGAATTTATTTGGTGGACTGTGGTTGTGATCTTGGGCAGAAATGTTGTTCCCTTTTTTTCTGGCTTAAATCATCTTCCCTTGAAAATACCAGTTTTAAATTTTTGACTCAGACATAGTTAAAAATTATTCTTAACAAAGTAAATTTCAATATAGGTTATACAGTTTGTGATAGAGCCAATTAAGAAATTGTCAAGACTCGAGAAGGTTACCGTACTGATTACAATGACGTCTTCCAAAAGATGTCTAAAAATGATATGGACAACCACATAAAGGCAGGAGGGGGTATACCAAGGTGCCCTCTCTCTCTGTTCCAAATGTATAATATTTCCTTATATAGATAAAAGAAAAGGTCAGTGATCTAGCAAAAATGCCTAAATATTAGATTAAGTTTACAGATTTACAGAATAAGTTACAAGTTAAGTTACAGATCATAAAGTTTACTGATTTTTATAAGTTGTTCAGTCTATAAATTTTTAGCTGTCGTATAATCTCAGGAATAGAATAATAGTTCTTTTTTTCTTCTTTCTTTAGTTCAGAAAAAAAATGTGCCTCGTTTCTACAGGGTTATTGTTTTGCTTCCCAGTATCCTAAAGTAATATGTAGCATTTATTTCATTCACTCTGTCTTAAATTTTCCTTTCTTTGCATTAAGCAAGTCTTTAAGTAGTACATTTTTATAACGATTTTTGTTTTGTTTTCTTTAATGTTTAAAATCTGATGATTTTTATTTCTTCTTAGGGATAAGCCAGCTCGACTTGCCGCCAGAATCCAGGCTCAGGAAGGAGAAAGAAATATGCGTGGCCCTTTAGTTAAGCTCCCAAGTCAGAGATTTGAGGATCCTGCACAGATAGTCAAATCAAGCGATTGGCTAATTAACGTACGGTTAGTATCTTCTAGTCTCTTTTTTTTTTCTTTTTTTTTTTCAATATTAGCAGGTGACGGCTTATTTATTGCTCCATAGCTCTCAGACTTGAATTATTTCTGACTCTCTCAATCTCTTTTTGCTGGGTCTTTTAATTCCTTTGTCTTCTTCAAGAAGACGAACAACTGACCAATACGCCTGGAACATGCACATACATAGGACCCTATTTCTGGGAGGAGGGGGGGGGGGGTTAAAACGGAAATCTTTGTACTATTTTTTTTTTGGGGGGGGGGGGGGGTCATGAGCCAGAATCTTCTAACAAGATAGTGTTTTCTATTATTTCACTTTCATACTTGCTTTAAGATCTTGATAAAGTAGAATAATGGCTTTCGAGTAGAATACGATCTGGTGTTTCTGGAAATGAGAAAGGGGTTGTCAAGCCTATGGGAGAATATGCAAAGACTGGCGGGGTCATCATTATGAAACTAGGCAAAAAGTAGAGCTTAAAATACACTTTTTGGTGTCTAAGATTTTTTTTCATATTGTTTATGTCCTTTTTATTACAGCATTCTACTGTAAAAATGATGGTTAGAAGAGGTGGTGTCAGAGAGGCCAATTTCCTACTTCGGTCATCCAACAACATAAATTGAAAAGCGTTGCAATATTAGCTTCAAACAAGATGCAACGTGGCTATATTTCTCCTAAAAAGTTTTTTTGGACAGTGCGAGGGTTGGGGTTTTGTCACGGGCTTACTCTGGATCTTGTACAAGTTAAAATTCCTTGCGTCATTGTTTTTCGTAATGGCGCAATATGAATTTCGTTTTTGTAGAAAAGGTGGGATGGGAGATCTTTTTTTTCCCTTCAGCTTGCTTTTGCAACGAGTTTGGTCTTGGTCATTTTGGAGCAGATTTAGAAGCCCGTTTTTTCTGTTTGTATAATGCAACAAAAATGTTGTCACAAACAAATACAACGTAGAAACAATAGGGAAAGTTTTTTCAAGACAATGGAAATTATTTATGTAGATATTTCGGCCCTATGTCCAAGGGCCGTCTTCAGCACAATACAATACTATATATATATATATAAAAGAACTTACATCAAATTGTGAGAATTAAAACTGAATATAAAAACACTTATTAAAACATTTTTTTTTAAATATAGCCCTAGCATCCTTACTTCAGCGAAGTTCAACCAGGACCGGCGAAAAGAATGAAATGAAGAAATATAAACTCATTCAAACTAAAGAGAAATAAAATGATTAGATGCAATTTCTTAAAGCTAATCTTGCTTGTTTAGCAGCCTGTCTCAAAGGCCTTTTCGTAGTTGGTTCAGTAATATTATAAATTGGTTTAGTAAAATATTTTGTTAGATCATTTTTAATTAAATTTGAGTATAAAGAATTTAGTGAGTATTCCCCCAAGTCCCTGTTCAAAGAAATATTTTTATTTATTTTGAGATTAATTTCAATTGATTCTCGAACCACCTGTTTTATTCCCAAATCATTACTAATGAGTGAAGAGTTTTCAAAATGTATCATGTGGGACGGATTATTAAATATATGCCAACCTAGAGCAGAATCAAAGGAGTTGTTGGAACCATTTGAAATTAAGGCCTTGTCTATGTCATTTTTATGCTGTTGTAACCTTTTGTCTAGATTCTGATGGGTCCTGCCGACATAGTATTTTCCGCAATCACAGGGTATTTGATAGACCCCTCTTTGGCGAGTAACTGGGGTCTTATCTTTACCCGAATTTAAGAAATTGATGATTTTAAAATTATTAGTAAAAACTACGTACAGATTATTTTTTGTGCAAATATTTTTTAATTTTGTTGTAATCTTTGGGATATACGGAAGATAGACAATATTTGAGGGCTTATCAATAGCCTCACATTGTGAAGTATCTTCTTCGATTTTACAAGAGTGTCTTTTTATTCTACGGCTAATTATTTTATTTACAAAAGGAATGGGGTATCCATTACCAAAAAGAATATCTCTGATAAAATTTATTTCTGCATTTATATATGAATGGGAGCAAATATTTAGGGCACGATCAATGAGGGAAATTACAACTGCTCTTTTAACTTGTGGGGGGTGATTTGAATTAAAGTGAAGATATCTATTGTTTTGTGTTGGCTTTCGATATATAGTAAAATCCAGTTCATCAGCATTACGAATAATTAATACATCTAAAAACGGTAGTTTATTTTCAATTTCAACTTCAAGGGTGAACTGCAAATTTCGGTCATAAGTGTTAAGATGATCTAAGAAGCCCCGAAGTTCAGCTTCCCCATAATTCCAAAGTGAAATTACGTCATCCATATAACGACCCCAATAGACATGTTTTAGGAAATAAGAATTCAATGCCCAATTCTCAAGATTCTCGACGTAAATATTTGCTAGTAGCCCGGATAAAGGTGCCCCCATGGGTAATCCATTTTTTTGCTGATAAAAAGAATCGCGAAATTGAAAATACATAGAAAACTTATTACAAATTTTAACAAGAGTCATTAAAACTTCACAATCAATTCCTGTCGCTGAAGTCTCGATCAAGTGGTAATTTTCTTCTATTTTGTTTTTTAATAATTCCTCTGAAATAGTTACATCTATATTTGTATACATGGAAACAATGTCGAAACTACTAACTATTGTGTTTTCTGAAATACTTGTGTTGCTAAGTTTTTTAATCAAATCTGCCGAGTTATGAATATAGGAATTTTGAGAATACAATAAAGGTTTGAAAGCTGCACAAAGCCATTTTCCAATATTGGCAGCGGGAGCTTTAGTACAAGCTACAATAGGTCTTAAGGGAATACCCTGTTTATGTATTTTTGGTAAACCTTAGAGTTTAGGACAGAAACTACCACGGGGAAAAAATTTATTGTATAGTTGTGGGGTGATTTTACCATTTTGTTTTAGCTGCTTTAATTCATTTATAATATAATTAGTGAACTGATCAGTAGGATCATGAGTTATTGTTTGATATGTAATTGTGTCATTTAAATGCGAAAAAATTTTGTTGTCATAGTCTGTTGTATTCATGACAACAAGTGAATTGCTTTTGTCTGCTTTAGTTATTATAATAGAAGGATCTTTTCGGAGATTAGATAGTATTTTTATGTCATGCAAATTTTCCGGTGTGGAATTGGTAGGAGGCTTAAACTTTTTTTGGCTATTATAGAGGATATTTATTAGACCAGATCTAACTTCATCCGGGTTAGAGACAGAAGGATAGTGTATATGCAAAGCGGACTCTAGAGAGGAAACTATATCTGCCACAGGAACCTGTTTCGGTAGAAAAGAAAATTTTGAACCTTTTTCTAGTGTTTCGATTTCCTGGGGTTCCAATGTTTTTGAAGAGAGGTTAACGATAGCAGGCCCAGGAGTGAATCTTGGAGAATAAATACGGTTTCTTATCGAAGATTCATTTCGTAAGCCTTCTAATTTTTTATAGAGGCGTTCCTTGGACAAGCGAAAATCGTGGCTAAACAAATTCCTTTCTAATCTAACAACTTGAGCAAAATCAACGGAGGACAGGTTTTCCAGCAAAAAAGTTTCCAACGATTTTCTCTCTGAAGAAATAATATGTCGTTTCTGTTTTTTGTCCTTAATAATATGGACTAGGGTTTTTAACTGTAGTGTATGGGCAAATTGCGCTTCTTTTCGGGTATTTAAATGTAATTTATATCTTAAAGACTTGGGAATAAGGTTTTCCTTTCTACAGGATTCTAAAAAATTTTTGTTGATTGATAATATTAGCATGTTTTTTACCTAGACTAATAAAATAAAGATATCATAGGTCAACTGCTCCCCATAAGCTAGACGAAAATAGCGACGAAGACCACACTGCCTTTCCATAAAAAACAAATACAACGTAGAAACAATAGGGAAAGTTTTTTCAAGACAATGGAAATTATTTATGTAGATATTTCGGCCCTTTGTCCAAGGGCCGTCTTCAGCACAATACAATACTATATATATATATAAAAGAACTTACATCAAATTGTGAGAATTAAAACTGAATATAAAAACACTTATTAAAACATTTTTTTTTAAATATAGCCCTAGCATCCTCACTTCAGCGAAGTTCAACCAGGACTGGCGAAAAGAATGAAATGAAGAAATATAAACTCATTCAAACTAAAGAGAAATAAAATGATTAGATGCAATTTCTTAAAGCTAATCTTGCTTGTTTAGCAGCCTGTCTCAAAGGCCTTTTCGTAGTTGGTTCAGTAATATTATAAATTGGTTTAGTAAAATATTTTGTTAGATCATTTTTAATTAAATTTGAGTATAAAGAATTTAGTGAGTATTCCCCCAAGTCCCTGTTCAAAGAAATATTTTTATTTATTTTGAGATTAATTTCAATTGATTCTCGAACCACCTGTTTTATTCCCAAATCATTACTAATGAGTGAAGAGTTTTCAAAATGTATCATGTGGGACGGATTATTAAATATATGCCAACCTAGAGCAGAATCAAAGGAGTTGTTGGAACCATTTGAAATTAAGGCCTTGTCTATGTCATTTTTATGCTGTTGTAACCTTTTGTCTAGATTCTGATGGGTCCTGCCGACATAGTATTTTCCGCAATCACAGGGTATTTGATAGACCCCTCTTTGGCGAGTAACTGGGGTCTTATCTTTACCCGAATTTAAGAAATTGATGATTTTAAAATTATTAGTAAAAACTACGTACAGATTATTTTTTGTGCAAATATTTTTTAATTTTGTTGTAATCTTTGGGATATACGGAAGATAGACAATATTTGAGGGCTTATCAATAGCCTCACATTATGAAGTATCTTCTTCGATTTTACAAGAGTGATTTTTTATTCTACGGCTAATTATTTTATTTACAAAAGGAATGGGGTATCCATTACCAAAAAGAATATCTCTGATAAAATTTATTTCTGCATTTATATATGAATGGGAGCAAATATTTAGGGCACGATCAATGAGGGAAATTACAACTGCTCTTTTAACTTGTGGGGGTTGATTTGAATTAAAGTGAAGATATCTATTGTTTTGTGTTGGCTTTCGATATATAGTAAAATCCAGTTCATCAGCATTACGAATAATTAATACATCTAAAAACGGAAGTTTATTTTCAATTTCAACTTCAAGGGTGAACTGCAAATTTCGGTCATAAGTGTTAAGATGATCTAAGAAGCCCCGAAGTTCAGCTTCCCCATAATTCCAAAGTGAAATTACGTCATCCATATAACGACCCCAATAGACATGTTTTAGGAAATAAGAATTCAATGCCCAATTCTCAAGATTCTCGACGTAAATATTTGCTAGTAGCCCGGATAAAGGTGCCCCCATGGGTAATCCATTTTTTTGCTGATAAAAAGAATCGCGAAATTGAAAATACATAGAAAACTTATTACAAATTTTAACAAGAGTCATTAAAACTTCACAATCAATTCCTGTCGCTGAAGTCTCGATCAAGTGGTAATTTTCTTCTATTTTGTTTTTTAATAATTCCTCTGAAATAGTTACATCTATATTTGTATACATGGAAACAATGTCGAAACTACTAACTATTGTGTTTTCTGAAATACTTGTGTTGCTAAGTTTTTTAATCAAATCTGCCGAGTTATGAATATAGGAATTTTGAGAATACAATAAAGGTTTGAAAGCTGCACAAAGCCATTTTCCAATATTGGCAGCGGGAGCTTTAGTACAAGCTACAATAGGTCTTAAGGGAATACCCTGTTTATGTATTTTTGGTAAACCGTAGAGTTTAGGACAGAAACTACCACGGGGAAAAAATTTATTATATAGTTGTGGGGTGATTTTACCATTTTGTTTTAGCTGCTTTAATTCATTTATAATATTATTAGTGAACTGATCAGTAGGATCATGAGTTATTGTTTGATATGTAATTGTGTCATTTAAATGCGAAAAAATTTTGTTGTCATAGTCTGTTGTATTCATGACAACAAGTGAATTGCTTTTGTCTGCTTTAGTTATTATAATAGAAGGATCTTTTCGGAGATTAGATAGTATTTTTATGTCATGCAAATTTTCCGGTGTGGAATTGGTAGGAGGCTTAAACTTTTTTTGGCTATTATAGAGGATATTTATTAGACCAGATCTAACTTCATCCGGATTAGAGACAGAAGGATAGTGTTTATGCAAAGCGGACTCTAGAGAGGAAACTATATCTGCCACAGGAACCTGTTTCGGTAGAAAAGAAAATTTTGGACCTTTTTCTAGTGTTTCGATTTCCTGGGGTTCCAATGTTTTAGAAGAGAGGTTAACGATAGCAGGCCCAGGAGTGAATCTTGGAGAATAAATACGGTTTCTCATCGAAGATTCATTTCGTAAGCCTTCTAATTTGTTATAGAGGCGTTCCTTGGACAAGCGAAAATCGTGGCTAAACAAATTCCTTTCTAATCTAACAACTTGAGCAAAATCAACGGTGGACAGGTTTTCCAGCAAAAAAGTTTCCAACGATTTTCTCTCTGAAGAAATAATATGTCGTTTCTGTTTTTTGTCCTTAATAATATTGACTAGGGTTTTTAACTGTAGTGTATGGGCAAATTGCGCTTCTTTTCGGGTATTTAAATGTAATTTATATCTTAAAGACTTGGGAATAAGGTTTTCCTTTCTACAGGATTCTAAAAAATTTTGTTGATTGATAATATTAGCATGTTTTTTACCTAGACTAATAAAATAAAAGATATCATAGGTCAACTGCTCCCCATAAGCTAGACGAAAATAGCGACGAAGACCACACTGCCTTTCCATAACAAACAAATACAACGTAGAAACAATAGGGAAAGTTTTTTCAAGACAATGGAAATTATTTATGTAGATATTTCGGCCCTATGTCCAAGGGCCGTCTTCAGCACAATACAATACTATATATATATAAAAGAACTTAAATCAAATTGTGAGAATTAAAACTGAATATAAAAACACTTATTAAAACATTTTTTTTAAATATAGCCCTAGCATCCTCACTTCAGCGAAGTTCAACCAGGACTGGCGAAAAGAATGAAATGAAGAAATATAAACTCATTCAAACTAAAGAGAAATAAAATGATTAGATGCAATTTCTTAAAGCTAATCTTGCTTGTTTAGCAGCCTGTCTCAAAGGCCTTTTCGTAGTTGGTTCAGTAATATTATAAATTGGTTTAGTAAAATATTTTGTTAGATCATTTTTAATTAAATTTGAGTATAAAGAATTTAGTGAGTATTCCCCCAAGTCCCTGTTCAAAGAAATATTTTTATTTATTTTGAGATTAATTTCAATTGATTCTCGAACCACCTGTTTTATTCCCAAATCATTACTAATGAGTGAAGAATTTTCAAAATGTATCATGTGGGACGGATTATTAAATATATGCCAACCTAGAGCAGAATCAAAGGAGTTGTTGGAACCATTTGAAATTAAGGCCTTGTCTATGTCATTTTTATGCTGTTGTAACCTTTTGTCTAGATTCTGATGGGTCCTGCCGACATAGAATCTAGAACCCATCAGAATCTAGACAAAAGGTTACAACAGCATAAAAATGACATAGACAAGGCCATAATTTCAAATGGTTCCAACAACTCCTTTGATTCTGCTCTAGGTTGGCATATATTTAATAATCCGTCCCACATGATACATTTTGAAAACTCTTCACTCATTAGTAATGATTTGGGAATAAAACAGGTGGTTCGAGAATCAATTGAAATTAATCTCAAAATAAATAAAAATATTTCTTTGAACAGGGACTTGGGGGAATACTCACTAAATTCTTTATACTCAAATTTAATTAAAAATGATCTAACAAAATATTTTACTAAACCAATTTATAATATTACTGAACCAACTACGAAAAGGCCTTTGAGACAGGCTGCTAAACAAGCAAAATTAGCTTTAAGAAATTGCATCTAATCATTTTATTTCTCTTTAGTTTGAATGAGTTTATATTTCTTCATTTCATTCTCTTCGCCAGTCCTGGTTGAACTTCGCTGAAGTGAGGATGCTAGGGCTATATTTAAAAAAAATGTTTTAATAAGTGTTTTTATATTCAGTTTTAATTCTCACAATTTGATGTAAGTTCTTTTATATATATATATAGTATTGTATTGTGCTGAAGACGGCCCTTGGACATAGGGCCGAAATATCTACATAAATAATTTCCATTGTCTTGAAAAAACTTTCCCTATTGTTTCTACGTTGTATTTGTTTGTTATGGAAAGGCAGTGTGGTCTTCGTCGCTATTTTCGTCTAGCTTATGGGGAGCAGTTGACCTATGATATCTTTTATTTTATTAGTCTAGGTAAAAAACATGCTAATATTATCAATCAACAAAAATTTTTAGAATCCTGTAGAAAGGAAAACCTTATTCCCAAGTCTTTAAGATATAAATTACATTTAAATACCCGAAAAGAAGCGCAATTTGCCCATACACTACAGTTAAAAACCCTAGTCCATATTATTAAGGACAAAAAACAGAAATGACATATTATTTCTTCAGAGAGAAAATCGTTGGAAACTTTTTTGCTGGAAAACCTGTCCACCGTTGATTTTGCTCAAGTTGTTAGATTAGAAAGGAATTTGTTTAGCCACGATTTTCGCTTGTCCAAGGAACGCCTCTATAAAAAATTAGAAGGCTTACGAAATGAATCTTCGATGAGAAACCGTATTTATTCTCCAAGATTCACTCCTGGGCCTGCTATCGTTAACCTCTCTTCTAAAACATTGGAACCCCAGGAAATCGAAACACTAGAAAAAGGTCCAAAATTTTCTTTTCTACCGAAACAGGTTCCTGTGGCAGATATAGTTTCCTCTCTAGAGTCCGCTTTGCATAAACACTATCCTTCTGTCTCTAACCCGGATGAAGTTAGATCTGGTCTAATAAATATCCTCTATAATAGCCAAAAAAAGTTTAAGCCTCCTACCAATTCCACACCGGAAAATTTGCATGACATAAAAATACTATCTAATCTCCGAAAAGATCCTTCTATTATAATAACTAAAGCAGACAAAAGCAATTCACTTGTTGTCATGAATACAACAGACTATGACAACAAAATTTTTTCGCATTTAAATGACACAATTACATATCAAACAATAACTCATGATCCTACTGATCAGTTCACTAATAATATTATAAATGAATTAAAGCAGCTAAAACAAAATGGTAAAATCACCCCACAACTATACAATAAATTTTTCCCCGTGGTAGTTTCTGTCCTAAACTCTACGGTTTACCAAAAATACATAAACAGGGTATTCCCTTAAGACCTATCGTAGCTTGTACTAAAGCTCCCGCTGCCAATATTGGAAAATGGCTTTGTGCAGCTTTCAAACCTTTATTGTATTCTCAAATTCCTATATTCATAACTCGGCAGATTTGATTAAAAAACTTAGCAACACAAGTATTTCAGAAAACACAATAGTTAGTAGTTTCGACATTGTTTCCATGTATACAAATATAGATGTAACTATTTCAGAGGAATTATTAAAAAACAAAATAGAAGAAAATTACCACTTGATCAAGACTTCAGCGACAGGAATTGATTGTGAAGTTTTAATGACTCTTGTTAAAATTTGTAATAAGTTTTCTATGTATTTTCAATTTCGCGATTCTTTTTATCAGCAAAAAAATGGATTACCCATGGAGGCACCTTTATCCGGGCTACTAGCAAATATTTACGTCGAGAATCTTGAGAATTGGGTATTGAATTCTTATTTCCTAAAACATGTCTATTGGGGTCGTTATATGGATGACGTAATTTCACTTTGGAATTATGGGGAAGCTGAACTTCGGGGCTTCTTAGATCATCTTAACACTTATGACCGAAATTTGCAGTTCACCCTTGAAGTTGAAATTGAAAATAAACTACCGTTTTTAGATGTATTAATTATTCGTAATGCTGATGAACTGGATTTTACTATATATCGAAAGCCAACACAAAACAATAGATATCTTCACTTTAATTCAAATCACCCCCCACAAGTTAAAAGAGCAGTTGTAATTTCCCTCATTGATCGTGCCCTAAATATTTGCTCCCATTCATATATAAATGCAGAAATAAATTTTATCAGAGATATTCTTTTTGGTAATGGATACCCCATTCCTTTTGTAAATAAAATAATTAGCCGTAGAATAAAAAGACACTCTTGTAAAATCGAAGAAGATACTTCACAATGTGAGGCTATTGATAAGCCCTCAAATATTGTCTATCTTCCGTATATCCCAAAGATTACAACAAAATTAAAAAATATTTGCACAAAAAATAATCTGTACGTAGTTTTTACTAATAATTTTAAAATCATCAATTTCTTAAATTCGGGTAAAGATAAGACCCCAGTTACTCGCCAAAGAGGGGTCTATCAAATACCCTGTGATTGCGGAAAATACTATGTCGGCAGGACCCATCAGAATCTAGACAAAAGGTTACAACAGCATAAAAATGACATAGACAAGGCCTTAATTTCAAATGGTTCCAACAACTCCTTTGATTCTGCTCTAGGTTGGCATATATTTAATAATCCGTCCCACATGATACATTTTGAAAACTCTTCACTCATTAGTAATGATTTGGGAATAAAACAGGTGGTTCGAGAATCAATTGAAATTAATCTCAAAATAAATAAAAATATTTCTTTGAACAGGGACTTGGGGGAATACTCACTAAATTCTTTATACTCAAATTTAATTAAAAATGATCTAACAAAATATTTTACTAAACCAATTTATAATATTACTGAACCAACTACGAAAAGGCCTTTGAGACAGGCTGCTAAACAAGCAAGATTAGCTTTAAGAAATTGCATCTAATCATTTTATTTCTCTTTAGTTTGAATGAGTTTATATTTCTTCATTTCATTCTTTTCGCCAGTCCTGGTTGAACTTCGCTGAAGTGAGGATGCTAGGGCTATATTTAAAAAAAAATGTTTTAATAAGTGTTTTTATATTCAGTTTTAATTCTCACAATTTGATGTAAGTTCTTTTATATATATATATATATAGTATTGTATTGTGCTGAAGACGGCCCTTGGACATAGGGCCGAAATATCTACATAAATAATTTCCATTGTCTTGAAAAAACTTTCCCTATTGTTTCTACGTTGTATTTGTTTGTTATGGAAAGGCAGTGTGGTCTTCGTCGCTAAAATGTTGTCAACCACTCAAAATTTTCAATTTGCATCTCGTAAAAAAAAAAATGTTTGTACACACACACATAAAAAAGAAAAATGATGCAATACACATCAACCAAATCTGCAACTAATATTGATTGTGTTTGAAACAAAATAATATCTGTATTAGTTCAAAAACTGATTTTGCTGCAGTTGGAACATCTTTTAATATCACTACTAGAAAAGAAGCGATTTTGATGCCATTCACCAATTTCAGACCCAAACACAGAAAATGAAATCATAAACTCAGCAAAATCATCAACAAAAATGGCCTATGAAGGTAGATAACATCACTGTTGGGGCAATGGAAAAATCTTCCGTTTTGGATCTAAACTATATTATCGAAAACGTGTGCATTGTAATTTTTATCTTAGGGAGGGAGATTTTACAAATCTGCAAAAGAAAAGAAAAAAAAAGCAAATAATATGTAGTAGTCCTATCCAGCTCAATTCATCAGCTCTGTTCTCTAAATTTGATTATAGAAAATTCCAAATTAAAGTTTTTTTCATGAATAAAATTTTTCGCCACTATCTTCTTCTAATGTTTCAGGCAAAAGAAGAAAAATCTTAGCTATAAATCAAATGCTATATGACAAGGCGATTCATTCCGTAGAAAAAAGAAAGACAAATTAGAATATTTGGTTAAGCTGATCTTTATATTGTTTTTTCTTTCAAATTGTTGCGGTCTTCGGCGTAAGCATTATTTTTTGTTTTGTAGTTGATATTTTATCTTTTCTTTTTTCCTAAAATTTTTACTTGGTTGATCGCTGCATTGTTTTATTTTATATTACTGTAGTCTTTGAAAAGTATTTTATTATTTTTATAGTTGTCAATTTTTCCTGTTTCTTTTTTACTAGTTCTTTTTTTTACGGATTCTCTTGCTTTGCACTGGGATCGACGGTATACAAGGATTATTGCGCCTTTGGAAAAGCTTTAGATGCTCTGTTGGGTTCATTGGGTGCTGAACGTATTCATCGCTTGGAATGTGGAGACGAAATGAGTGGACAAGAAAAGACATTTAAAAAGTGGGCAAATGACACCTTTCAGGCAAGACTCCTTGCGTACATTTACTATGTACATATGACCTTTTAGTGTGTGTTTTTTTTTTTTTTTTAATTTAATCATGTAGCTTAGGAAAGGTTCTTTTTTTAATCGGACAATACGTACAGGCATTGAATCGCTTCCCGCTGGAGTTTTGTTTTCTTGCTTTTCATCATTAAGCGAATGAATGGCATGAAGAAATAAATCTCATCAGTAATTTCAATTGGTCAAATTTGCTTAGTTATCATTTATGATTTTTCTTATTTGTTTGCGTGGGCTATAATCGGGGTACTTTTTACTTTCGGCAGAAACCAGACGAAGAACTGTCCTGGCCAGCACCAATAGACTTAATTACATCTGATGACCACTTTGATCTGTCGGATGCAGCTTCGTTAGTGAGCTTCAGCCGGTATCTGTCCCATCTCTTACCATGCCTACGGAAGCCTCTCCATGGCTCAGGATCCTCTTTGAATTGTAACAAAATATTGTTCATCTGTTCTTGCCGATCTCGTCTCCAGGATGGTACTGGCTCGCAGATAAGGACGTTTCGTCATATCGTAACTTTGGGGCGGCGGAGGGTGTGGCTGAGAAGTTTGCGGGGACGTCTTTTAATGATACAGGATAGCCGATTCAGAGTATATCAGCAGATATCATATATAATCGGGTTACGCCAAAGTATAATATTTAGGGTCTCTGGGAATGTTTGTGCGTAACAAATAGATTTTAAATAAATCTGTATAAATAATTACAATAGTTGTTTAAAACTGGCTAATAAGCAATAAAATTGAACTACAAAAACTATAAAAGAAAATATGCAAAACAATTCAATGGACAATTACAATTGGCTGATATACATACAGTTGCTATAAGTTGTTTAAATAAAACTTGTAAAAGTTTTACATTTTTACCAGGGGATAAACAGGAATCTTATTTAGGTTTATCAAGAAAAAACCACTAATAGTTTTCTACTATATTTATTAATACAACAGCTTAAACTCCTTCTTTCTTCCTCCTTTTTGGCGGGGAGCCACGTCCTTCTTACCCTTCTTACGTATTGTATTATCTTCGCTTTATGTCTAAAAAAAATGTGTTCTTTGACACTTTTTTTTTCAAATGTGCGTTTTAAGTGTTTTATTTTATTCCCTATAAGGTATTTTACATATGCTCACAAGCATAAAGAGATTTGTGTATAGCGTTTCTCTAAAAGGTTCTAACAGTGATCGATTCTTGTGTGATTAATCAAGAATTGTCCAACTATAAAGAATGAAGTTGGGTAGAAATAGTAAGTTAAGAAAAATATGGGTCCATTTAGACCACGCATTGTCCTTTTTAGGCTGCTTGTGAAGCATTCCACATAAAGCTACCGACAAAAGCTGTGGTTACTATTGGCACAGAATCTGTCCAAGAACCTGTTCAATCAAATATGAAATTGGTTTCTGCAGATGCTTCTGAAGGACCTCACTTCACAGAGTGTAAGTTGCATATTGTCCTTTTATTCTATTAGGCTAGCTGTTCCATACGAAGTTTTTGAATTATTTGTAAATTCCAAGAAGAAAATATATAATAGGCAGAGTCCTGTCTCCGTCTTTATTATATCTGAATTATAGCAGTTCTTCACTAAGTAGATGGAAAAAATATTTCGAAAGGTGATATTTATATGTTCCCCAACTTTCTTGGTCTTTCTTTTTATTCAATGATTCTTTATTTCTCCTCGATGGAAGAAAGTTTAACATTAGAGCAATATTATTTTCTGAAAGCCAGAATTTGGGAAGATAAACAAGGAAGAATTGTGGCAGAAATTTCTAATCACTATCTGTTTGAGCAGGAGTCTACAAATGTTTTTGCCGGTGGGCCACATTGTTTGTCAAACAGCAGTTTTGGGCCAACTACACACTAGAGGTTCAAATTAGAAAGATTCAAAACCTAGATGTTGTTTTAATTTAATATTACTCTATTTATAATATTAATATTACTTAACATCATATTTAATTTTGTTTAATAATACATTGATACACTCTACATGGACATCTATATTTGTGGAAATGGTGAAACAGTTTCCTGGATGCCAAAAGAGTAGATATTTCTGGCTTTAGGTTTGACGTTCACAACGTCAGCATCGACCTGAGATTATCGTCTGACAAATTAGTTCTCAAATTGTTCTTTATGTATTTAATCCTTGAAATTATGTGTTCACATATATGTTCTTCCAAAGATTGAAAGGTACCCTGATGCAAAGCTTTGACATTAGAAAACTCTTCCTTGGGCAAAAGCTGGTAAAAACTCGAAGCTGGATTTTATCGAAGCAACTGGCCACAACTGCTTCAAATGGATTTTGAAATAGCCTCACTTCAAGCCAAAAGGTGCCACAAAAGTTTCATGGCCCAAGTGCACGACTATTAAAACTCGGCGGCATTTTCCGTTTAAATGGTTCACAGGTACAATATTGTAATTTTACTCAAATTAGAAGCTTTTCAGACAAGGAGATTTTTGTCGAAATATAGAATGGCTGTTAAATACTAGCTTGAAGAAACTCATCAGAACAACTTCAAGTTCTAGTAGTTCAAAGTTCTATTTGTCTCGTATGAGATTAATCAATTGAAAAACAACATACCTTGTTTTATTGGGTTTTTTTTGACAATAAATTGCCTGGTGGTAGTTTTTTAAAACTTTCTCTTCTTCTTCAGCAAGTCACCTTGTACGTCTTCCAGTGAAGATCAAACGTGCACGTTAAAAAGAACTTTAATTTGTTGCTTTTTTTGTTTCTCGAGACAGAAGTACCAATTCCCAAAGCAACAGACGAAAACAGCCAAACAGGAGATTGTATCAAAACATAGGTCTAACGGAAGCGGTGGTTTTGAGCCAATGAATTTTTAGGAGAATTCGGAAGGCAATCTAAATAAGATAAATAAGATATTAATTAGCAACTCGACAGTTCTACATCGATTGGCTATCTAAAAATTGTCCGCTCGATAGAATTTGGAAACCAGTTAGGTAAAAAGTGTTGTTTTATGGTAGAAAATGGGAGGAATTGGATGTTTGCTACGATGCGGTTGTTTCTATAACACATACAAAAAAAAGATTAGTTGGTTCCATCTAGAGACCAAAAAAAAAAAAAAAAAAAAAAAATGGTAGATTGGACCACTTTCGTAAGGTCCTTTTTTTTCTCTTCTGTGAAATTTACTTTTAATTTAATGATTATCTCAGTCACCTTGAAACTCAACAAGTTTTATGTATTCAGAATTTCCATAAAAGGCAGATTCTTTAAATATCTATTTTGTTGTTAAAATCTTCATTTTTGGGGCTTCGATTGCTACTGTCGCGGGTCGCTTTTTACTTTGATTCTGTTACCACGAACTGGAACGGTGGATTCTGTTACCACGAAAGGCAAACAATTTTAAGTAACATAAAGTTTTAACGCCATTTGAAGGGAAATACTGTATACCCCGCTTTCTGGTCAAGTTAGTTCAAATGACTTGGAGTATCAAAAATCAGATATTTTCCCCGGCGAGTGTCTATTTAAAAGATGTGTAATTTTCTAGATTTTTCCAAATCTCTTGGGAGAGAAGTTTTACCTCTTAAGGTGACATATAATGAAGTAATTGCTGGTAGCAGAGAGGCTGGGTAAGTCCTTCTCTATTATTCATCTCTCTCTCTCTCTCTCTCTTTCTCTCTCTCTCTCTCTCTCTCTCTCTCTCTCTCCTCTCTCTCTCCTCTCTCTCTCTCCTCTCTCTCTCTCTCTCTCTAGTTAGGTGGTGGGGTTCAGTGCTTTGGCGAGTTCGGTGCTTCTGGACGTGCTAGGACAATGAAAGTTGGTAGGCGTGTCAGGGAGCTGCACAAATTGACTTGATAAAGTCGTTTTTCCCGATTCGACCATCTGGGGGGCTGAAGGGAGAGTAAAAATTAGAAAAATTGAGGTATTTTTAACTTACGAGAGGGTGATTGGATCTTAATGAGTTTTGATATTTAGAAGGACCTCGTGACTCAGAGCTCTTATTTTAAATCCCGACCGGCATTAAGCCTCTGATTTTCCTTTTAAAGCAATCTATTGATTCTTAGAATTTTGCTAGAGCTCATACCATATGAGCACTTGGCTCTTCTGACTTCATCAC
Source organism: Artemia franciscana (assembly GCF_032884065.1). NCBI lineage: Eukaryota > Metazoa > Arthropoda > Branchiopoda > Anostraca > Artemiidae > Artemia > Artemia franciscana. Next base: position 17,594,547 of record NC_088865.1, on the reverse strand, counting down.
AAGTGCCATATGAGCTCTTATCTCGTGTTTCATATGTTCATTGAAAAAAAAACGTTTTTGATATTTTTGTTGAATTTTGAAAACCTTTTGCCCCTCTCCTATAATTTTGGGAGTTGAATCTCCAAATTTTGAAAACCTTTTGCCCCTCTCCTATAATCTTGGGAATTAACACCCTTCTAATAAATTTTAATAACATAAGCAAATAATGTTGATTAGAAATTGAAATTTAGTAATAAAACGGTGGTAAAAGTACTTCTATTTTTCTACATTTGCCAAGATTTTGAACCTCAGTATTTCAATATTAACCTCAAATATGCTACAAACGACTTCAGAAGGCAAACTTCATTGAGAATCAAACATTATTGTATTAATAAATATTAACGTTTGCTGATAATGGGTTTCTATTGTGAATTAAGCCTTATTTGCGTAACATTTACTTCGTCTGTTTTGAGTATGGTGTTCTTTATTGCAATATTAGCCTCATATTTGTTGCCAGCAAAACTTTTCTTTCAAGACTGTGATTATAAACGTGGTTTAACCTGGCATTGTTTGTGAAAATTTTACTTAATGTATTTTGAGTTAACCTTTATATGTCAAAATTTGCCCAGACCTTGTAATATAAACTTCAATCTTAATGGCTTCTAAAACTAATATTACTGCTAATAAATCACTACAGCATCCAGCTGCCTGAGGCGTGACAGCAAATATATGCTTTGAAATATGCCCTTCGGGGGTTCTGATTTCAGTAATTTGAGGCTTATTTAAATAATATTTAATCATTTTGGATCCCTCCTATGCAATCCCTGATTGGTCGTGATTCGAAAGTATTTTAAATTTCTGTAAAGTCAGAAAGAGGGGGCAATTTGGTATGGGGAATGGGCTGGAGGGATTAACTTTTAGTACGCGAATATTGCCAATTGAAAATGCATGCGTAACTCAGATTCAGGAAAAATTGTCATTTTTAAAATATGCTCTCGATTTTTCTCACATTATTTATGAGATTTATACGTCAATATAAGCTTCAGATTTCCTTATAAAGCATAACTTAGCCACCAGGCTCCTTATAAATCGGAAATTCATAAATATCTATAAGGCCATTTTCTTGGAAATCAAACACTACTTATGAAATATTTACTTTTAAGGTTTCTGATTTCAATGAGTCATACTGCCGTCTTAAAGATTTTAAACGATTAACGTTAAATAACTAAGAAGTGTACCCAAGAGTCGTTAAGTGGTTACAAGCTGAAATTGGTACTGTTTTATCATAGGCCGAAAGTGCTACTGAGAGAAAAGGGCATTTGGAGGAAGACCATCCCCTCCTATCATACAAAGTACACATTGTCCCTAGGTTCTAATTTCGGCAAGGTGTGGCATCTCCACCGTTCCTGAAATACGTAGGCTCCATAGTTCGTTTTTATTTTTGGCCGTCTGTATGGCAAAATTAGTCTCGTATAATAGGGAAACTTTTGACTTCATGCAATTGATGTTATCTATGTAAGTCAGTACTTTTGTCATATTAAATAAAAAAAACTAGTTTTTTAAACCTAAAGTAAGCAGCGATATTAAAACTTAAAACGGACAGAAATTACTCTGTATATGAAATGGGTTGTCACCTCCGCAATCCCTCGCTCTTTACGCTAAAGTTTTTAATTGTTTTAAAAAGTAGAATTGTGACAAAGAATCAAACTTTAGCGTAAAGAGCAAGGGATTGCGGAGGGGATAACCCATTTCATATACGGTGTAATTTGTGTCCGTTTTAAGTTTTAATATCGCTCCTTACTTTCAGTTTAAAAAACTAGTTTTTTTTATTTAATTTCTGAACGTTTTTGAATTCATGCATTTTTGGTTTTGGCTCTCCGCACATTAATTAGTAAAATAAAATTTGCATGTTAATTTTTTTTTTTGGCTAAACGGCTTTCTCTTAGTTTTGATCAGACGATTTTGAGAAATAAGGGGTGGGGAAGGAGGCCTAGTTGCCCTCCAATTTTCGGTTACTTAAAAAGGCAACTAGAACTTTTAATTTTTAACGATAGTTTTTATTAGTAAAAATATACGTAACTTAAGAATTAACTTACCTAACAAACTTTTATGCTCTTATATTTTTTATTATGTATATGAGGGGGTTTGTCCCGTCGTTAATGCCTCGCCTTTTACACTAAATCTTAAGTTTTGTCCAAATTCTTTAAGAATGACCCCTGAATTAGAAAGGCCGTGGAATAAGTAGTTGAAATTACTAAAAACACTTAGCATAAAGAGCAAGGTATTTATCTCCTCCTAAATACCTCGCTCTTTATGCTAAAGTATTTTTAGAACCCCTCATATGCGTAATAATCTCTGTTAGTTTTAAGTTTTAATGCTACTCTTTACTTTCAGTTGAAAAACTTTTTCGTGTTTATATTTTTATTGTTTTTTTTATAGTAATGCTAGAAAATCCCGCGCTCTCTTCATTGAATTTCTCTTCCCCCATGACATGTTCCTCCAAGAGAAGATCCTCCCACATACCCTCCTCCCCTCAACCCCACCCCAAACCAAACAAATCCCCCAGAAACGTTTGTACACTTCCCAATAACCATTACTGTATGTAAACACTGGACAAAGTTTGTAACTTGCAGCCCCTCCCCCACGGACTGTGGAGGAGTGAGTCATTCCAAAGACATAGTTAATATGGTTTTCGACTATGCGGAACAAAATGGCTATCTCAAAATTTGGATCCGTTGACTTTGGGAAAAAAAATGAGCGTGGGAGGGGGCCTAGGTGCCCTCCAATTTGTTTGGTCACTTAAAAGGGCACTAGAACTTTTCATTTCCGTTAGATTGAGCCCTCTTGCGAGATTCTAGGACCACTTGGTCGATACGATGACCCCTGGGGAAAAAAACAAAAAACAAATAAACAAATAAACACGAACCCGTGATCTGTCTTCTGGCAAAAAATACGAAATTCCACATTTTTGTAGATAGGAGCTTGAAATTTTTGCTATAGGGTTCTCTTATACGCCGAACACGATGGTGTGATTTTCATTAAGATTCTATGACTTTTAGGGTGTGTTTCCCCCTATGTTCCAAAATAAGGCAAATTTTCTCAGGCTCGTAACTTTTGATGACAAAGTTTAAATTTGATGAAACTTATATATCTAGAATCAGCATGAAAATTCGATTCTTTTGATGTATCTTTTAGCATCAAAATTCCTTTTTTTAGAGTTTCGTTTACTATTCAGTCGGGTCGCTCCTTACTACAGTTCGTTACCACGAACTGTTTGATTAGTAGAGTATGACTTGCACATACAGTATCTAAAGTTGCTGACTCATTTGATTGTAAAAAATTGCAAAATCAGAATGACAAGCATTTTCATTTCGCAGAGTCATTCTTACTGTCCACGCAGCACTTGACGTTACTAACCCTTTCTTATTAGCAACATTTTGAAATCATTTGTCAGGATGAGTCGACACTTTTTTCTGGTTATTCTTGGTCCATTTCTAGGTGTCTTCTTTCTTTCCATTGTGATATAAAAAAGGATTCCATAAAAATTATTTCAGTTTAGTCTTGAGTTTTGACCTAAGTAGACATCTGAATGTAAGTTCTATTTCTCCTATTTTTCCATTGATGTTGAAACTTGTATAGCCGTGCACAGGTATCAGTTTCATTTATAAGTAATGTATCATCCTAAAATTACTTTTTAATTAGTTCTTTAAGCGGAAGGTACAATAAAAGTGTTTGGATAATTCAATTTCTTTCATTAGTAATATTTAAGAATAATCAGGATCTGGCTAAAACTGCTTTTAGTGTATACATTTATGTCCTCTCATGGAAATGAAATGAACCCATGGAAATGAAGGGGGAGGATGCAAACTTTTTATCAGTTCTTTTCAATGAAAACGCAATAAATTTAATTTTCAAAATCTAGAGGGAGGTGGGGTATTCATGGTTTAATTTTGAACAAAAATAAAAAACGTTGTCTACAAAATCCAGTTGGAATCTCTCCCCTCCTTCATTGACACCACTGGCTATCTTGGCCCTCTGTTTGAAGAAATTCAAATTGGCTTATACCTGCTAATGATAATGTAGTTAGCTAAATCTTTTTCACAGACTTGGGTAAAATATTGATTTAATGTTTTGTCTGTTTGGATGATTAACATATTCTCCTTTCATAAACTGATTAATAAACACAAATTAATTCAAAGCCATTTTCAGATAGTTGACAAATTAAGCTACTAAGTTATAATATTTTAAGCAACTTACCTTTTTTCAAGACCTTTCCTTGGAAATCAAGGTTTTCTAAAACTAAAAGAAATATTTTCTTTAAAAGCGGTTTCAGTTCAGTTCAGTTCATTCAGGTTTATTAAAAAAAATTATAACAGTCATAACATACTTAATCTCTCATCTCTATGCAAAAAGTTTCGAGTAGAACAAAACTGAATATTGAACTTTTAACATTCAAAGCAGAAATTTTAGTTTATATTATTAGAAAAAAAAGTTTTTCTGGAGATTGGGTTAAATAGAGATAGCACACAGAAACCGGTAGGACTTTCTTTTACCTAAAGTTGCGCTGTAAAAAATGTTAAAATGGTTGAAGTTTGGTTTTTTTAATAACGAAGTAATTGCTGGTAGCAGAGAGGCTGGGTAAGTCCTTGTCTATTATTCATCTCTCTCTCTCTCTCTCTCTCTCTCTCTCTCTCTCTCTCTCTCTCTCTCTCTCTCTCTCTTTCTCTCTTTCACCTAACAATTAGGAACAATTGTAAGTTTTGACAAGGAATATTAAACTGGCGTACACGTTTACGTTCATTGGGATGGGATATATTTGAAAAAATAACTAGAGTCTAAAGCAGGCGAAATGTCAGAAAGACACACGTGGATTGAGTAAAAACAAATCCGCCTCAAACAAGATTTATGGGTAAAAGTCAGTTTTGGCCCCGTGTATATGCAAATATCTCTAATCACAGAACTATGTCCAAAATGAGGCGCCTGTCACCGATCTCTGCATATATAGCTGAAACATGTTTCTATTCGAATTTATACTTGTTATATTTTAGCTGAATATTTTGAAATCTCGTTTTTTTTTATTCCCATTCATTGTAATAGAAATATATGGAGGCTTTTATGGTGGTGCCTTGGCCCTTCCCCCAGGAAATTACTGGGTTCTTGCAAGCTTCCTACTATTCCTGTGTTTATCGTGCAATTCGCCTCCTTTCTTTTATCTTCTCTTATTCTCCCATCCCCGCTCTCCAAAATAGAAATACATATTGGACATATAGCGTTAGTGGTGCCTCGGTCCCTCCTCCTCACTTCGGAATTTCAAACATTTATCGAGCTTTCCCACAAATAACTATATTGTTTACACGGCCCAGCTGCTTCTTACTGTGTCCTTTAATCCCTTCCCCCCACTCCTATCCAAAATTTTTGCCCACTTTGCAAAATAAATTTCTGCGAGGATGCTTGATTACGCTCTTAGCTTAAATTCCCATACTTCAATCACTGATTAAGAGAGAATTGACCGAAGGGCTTTCTAGAAGTATTGAAAAAATTGAAATCTTAATATTAGTAATTGAAAAAAAGCATTGCAGCGTTTGTACTATATATTTTTTTTCTCCAATCAGTTGATTTTTTGATTTCTTAAAGATGGATTTTGTCGATATATATATTGACTATAAACGATATTAAACATTCTACCAATCCTGTTACGCTATCTTTGTTTATAATTAATGACTCTAATGAATAATTAGAGATCATGTAACAACCCTAGGAGCACGTTTCAAATGACATTGTTTGCTCTATTTATTATTCATTTATTTTCAGTCTTCTTCTTTTGAATTGAAGTTTCAAATAGTAAATGGGGAAGAATTGATATTTCTTATTTTTGTGCTATAAACTGCTTGTCTTCTTTTTAAGCTGTATTAAATTCTATCGTTTCTTCCTAATAGTGTCTATTTTAAAAACGATTTGGCAATTCTTGACCGAAAATCTAAAACTAAAAAAAAGGAAGAAGAAAGTTAAGGGTTTGAAGCTCTATTTTGAAATTCTTGAAAATTTCTTTTCGTAACTACTGCTACTACTATTTTGTATAGAAAAATATTTCATAAGGAATTGATTTTTTTTTTATCTAAAACTCCTTCAAGATGCAGGGGATCACATGACTCTTTATGTGAAATTTCTGATAGTTATTCAATTAATGCTAGGAAATCCAGTTCTTCCTCCCATGCCCTTCCCCCCAAAAAAGTTCTCTACCATACCCATCCCCGAGAATATCTTTGCACTTTCCCAATAACCAGTACTGTATGTTAGCAATGGGTGAAGGTCATCACTTGTTACTCAAATAGGGCATTATAACTTTTGATATCCGATAAAATGATCCCTCTTGTTAGTAGCAGCAGCCTAGTAATAAAGAAATTGGACAAAACATGGTACTATTTGACAGTAGGCGTGCTCATATGTAGACTTTAAAGTAGGCCTAGTTGAGTGCTTCTCAAAGAACTTCATTCATAACAACCTTTTGTTAAGAACTGCTAGAAAAATACCGAGATTCGAGTAAATTTTGTGTAAGAATAGTCTTAAAAACATAGAAAGATAAATTTTGTATTTTTTGGGAGAGAGTACCTAGACTCTCCTATTCTATATGTTTTAGACCCCGGCCCTTAGGTGGTTTACTCTATAGTTCAAACTCAGTGTCTTCCTCTTGGTGCCAGTCTGCCACAGAAATCCAAAATTTTGAAGCTTAATAGATATCATTGTTAAAAATTTGAATTGCTTTAATAATAATCAAAAATCTTTGAAAAAACTGCATTAGAACACAAGAGACAATAAGAATTCATATATTGAAGCCTACCGCATGCCGTGCTGGGGCCCAGCGGTGAAGCTGCCGGGACCCAGCTAGTACATAATAAAGATATAAGAATATAGAAGCTCGTTACGTAAGTTAATTCTTATGTTAAGCATATTTATTACTAATAAAAACTTTCGTTTAAACTGAACAGTTCTTGTTGCCTTTTTAAAGTAACCGAAAAATTGGAGGGCAACTAGACTTCCCCCCACCCGTCTTTTCTCAAAATCGTTCCCTTCGCAACGCCCTGCTCTTTACACTAAAGTGTTTTACTGTTTAATAAAGTAGAGTTGAGAGAAAGAGTCAAACAGATCTTGGTACCAACGTAAATTTTTGTTAACTATTGATATAATCTTAGCTTCTTTCTGTCACATAATCAGCTCCCCCCCCCTAAACAAAATTCTGTCTACGCCTATGCCGTAATCACATATTGGATCTCATTTAACGAGGCATTAGACCTAAAAGTAAAGATTTTTAGTGACAAAGAAAATGAAGTAATTGATTAGCCACAAATGGCAGAAAGATTTAAGCATTAAGTCTTTATTTGGCATTGGCTGAATTTTGTTTCGCTCCGCCTCTGTGTCAAATTTGAATTGTAGAATATCGAGAAGTCTGTCTAGTGCATGCAGTGTTGCCAAATTGGCTTGTTTCAAGCCCCGGTGGCTTATTTCTATGGGCTGGGGCGGGTTTTTTTTTCGCGGGCTTAGGGCGGGAAAAGGGGCTTATTGTTTTTTAATTTGGCTTGTTTTGGGCTCTTTCTACTCAAAAGAATAATATTTTTTTTTTCAGAATTTTTTTTTTTTAAGTTCATTCTTTTACAGAACTTTCGAGGAAAGAAAGCGAACGGATTTAAGGAAAAGTTTAACTATACCCTAAGATTCACTAAAAAACAAAAAGAAGTTAAGTAAAGTGAGTCAAAGAGAACTACTTATTACGGCAGATTACTAGTTACAACTATTGAATAGAGACATTTCAAACAGTTCGTGGTAACGAAGTGTAGTAAGGAGCGACCCAGCTCAATAGTAAACAAAACTCTAAAAAACGGAATTTGGTGCTAAAAGATACATCAAAAGAATCGAATTTCCATGCTGATTTTAAATATGTAAGTTATATCAAATTTAATGTTTGTCATCAAAAGTTACGAGCCTGAGAAAATTTGCCTTCTTTTAGAAAATAGGGGGAAACACCCCCTAAAAGTCAAAGAATCTTAACGAAAATCACACCATCGCATTCAGCGTATCAGGGAACCCTATAGCGAAAATTCCTATCTACAAAAATATGGAATTTTGTATTTTTTGCCAGAAGACAGATCACGGGTGCGTGTTTATTTGTTTTTTTTCCCAGGGGCCATCGTATCGACCATGTGGTCTTAGAATATCGCAAGAGGGCTCATTATAAAGGAAATGAAAAGTTCTAGTGTCATTTTTAAGTGACCAGAAAAATTGGAGGACACCTAGGCCCCCTCCCACCCTCATTTTTTTCACAAAGTCAACGGATCAAAATTTTGAGATATCCATTTTGTTCCACATAGTCGAAAACCATAAAAATATGTCTTTGGGGATGACTTACTCCCCAACAGTCCCTGGGGGAGGGGCTACAAGTTAAAAACTTTGACCATTGTTTACGTACAGTAATGGTTATTGGGAAGTTTACTTACGTTTTCAGGGGGATTTTTTTGGTTTGGGGGGTGGGGTTGAGGGGAGGGGGCTATGTGGGAGGATCTTTACTTAGAGAAATTTGTCATGGGGGAAGAGTAATTCAATGAAAAGGGCGCAGGGTTTTCTAGCATTACTATAAAAAAAACAATGAAAAAATGAACATGAAAAAGTTTTTCAATTGAAAGTAAGGAGTAACATTAAAACTTAAAACGAACAGATATTATTATGCATATGAGGGGTTCTAAAAATACTTTAGCATAAAGAGCGGGGTATTTAGGAAGAGATAAATATCTCGCTCTTTATGCTAAAGTATTTTTAGTAATTTCAACTATTTATTCTATGGCCTTTCTGATTCAGGGGTCATTCTTAAACAATTGGGACAAAAATTGGGTTTAAAGAGCTAGGTATTGACGAGGGGACAAACCCCCTCATATATATAATAAAAATATAAGAATATAAAAGTTTGTTACGTAAGTTAATTCTTAAGTTACGTATATTAATTACTAATAAAAACGTTTGGAAAAAAGTAAAAGATCTAGTTGCGTTTTTAAATAGCCGAAAAATTGGAGGGCAGCTAGGCTTCCTCCCCCACCCCTCTTTTCTCAGAATCTTCTGATCAAAACTAACAGAAAGCCATTTAACCAAAAAAAGAATTAATATGCAAATTTCATTTTAACAATATATATGCGGAGACCCTAAATCAAACATGTATTAATTCAAAAACGTTCAGAAATTAAATAAAATAAATTAGTTTTACTGCGTGTATGAAAGGGGCTGTTCCCTTTTCAACGCCCCGCTCTTTACGCTAAAGTTTCTTACTGTTTAATAAAGTAGAATTGAGAGAAAGAGTCAAACTTAAGCGTAAAGAGCAGGGCATCAAGAAGGGAACAGCCCCTTTCATACACGTAGTGATTTCTTTTCGTTTTAAGTTTTAATGTCGCTCCTTACTTTCGATTTAAAAAAAGCTAGTTGTTGTTTAATTTAATCAAACAGCTCGTGAGCAAGGAGCGACCCTGCTCAATAGTAACCGAAACTCTAAAAAATAGAATTTTGTCAGAAGACAGATCACAGATGCGTGTTCATTTATTTGTTTTTTGTTTTTTCCCCAGGGGAGGTCCCATCGACGGAGTGGTCCTAGAATGTCGTGAGAAGGCTCATTCTAACGGAATTTAAGAGTTTTAGTTTCCTTTTTAAGTGACCATAAAAATTGGAGGGCATCTAGGCCCCCTCCCACGCTCATTTTTTCCCAAAAGTCACCGGATCAAAATTCTGAGATAGCCATTTTATTCACCATAGTCGAAAAACCTAATAACTATGTCTTTAGGGACGACGTATTCCCCCGCAGTCCCCGTGGGAGGGGCTGCAAATTAAAAACTTTGACCTGTGTTTACATAAAGTAATTGTTACTGGGAGGTGTACAGACGTTTTCAGGGGGATTTTTTTGTTTAGGGGGAGGTTTGAGGGGGGGGGGTATGTGGGAGGATATTTCCAAGGAAAAACTTCTCATGGAGGAAGAGAATGAAGGGGGCGCCAGGATTTTCTAGCATTATTGAAAAATAAATATGAAAAGTTTTTTCTACTGAAAGTAGAAGATATGAGGGGAGAAGAACCCCTCATATGCGTAATAATCTCCATTCGTTTTAAGTTATAATGCAGCTCCTCACTTTCAGTTGAAAATTTATTTTCATGTTTTTTTTTCTTTTTCTTTTTTATAATAACGCTAGAAAATTCTACGCCCCCTTCATTGAATTTCGTTTCCCCTTTGACATATTCCTCCAAGGAAAGATCCTTCCACATAGCCCCTTCCCCTCAACCCCCCCCCCCCAAAAAAAAAAAAAACAAAAAAATTCACCTGAAAACGTCTGTACAGTTCCCAATAACCATTAGTGTCTGTAAACACTGGTCAAAGTTTAACTTCCAGTCCCTCCTCCAGAGACTGTGGGGGAGTAAATCATCCCTAAAGACATAGTTATATGTTTTTTAGGTGCTAATTTAGGAGGATATCGTGTCTCAAAGCTCTTATTTCAAATCCCGACTGGATCTGGTGACATTGGGGGGATTTGGGAGGGGAAACCTAAAATTTTGAAAACACTTAGAGTGGAGGGATCGGGATGAAACTTGGTGGGAAAAATAAGCACAAGTCCTAGATACATGATTGACATAACCAAAACGGATCCGCTCTCTTTGGGTTAGTTGGGGGGGGGGGGTTGATTCTGCAAAAATTAGAAAAATTAAGGTATTTTTAACTTGCGAATGGGTGTTTGGGTCTCAATGAAATTTGATATTTAGAATCTGGATGAAGCTTGGTGGATAGAATAAGCAAATGTCCTTGATACGTGATTGACGGAACCGTACAGGATTCGCTCTCTTTGGGGGATTTGGGGGCAGGGGTTCAGTGATTTGGCGAGTCAGGTGCTTCTGGACGTGCTAGGACGATGAAAATCGGTAGGGGTGTCAGGGACCTGCACAAATTGACTTGATTAAGTCGTTTTCCCAGATTTGCCCATCTGGGGGGCTAAAGGGAGAGGAAAAATTAGAAAAAAAAGGTATTTATAACTTACGAGTGGGTGATCGGATCTTAATGAATTTTGATACTTAGAAGGACATCATGACTCAGAGCTCTTATTTTAAATCCTGATCGGCATTAATCCCTTTATTTTTCTTTTAAATCAATCTATTGATTCATAGAATTTTGTTAGAGCTCATACCATATGATCTCTTGGCTCTTAGCTCTTCTTGCCTTGTCCCAAGTGCCATATGAGCTCTTAGCTCTTGTTTCAACAAAGTAGTGAACGAAAAATAAAAACAAAACTACACTTTAATTTTAAAGTTCAGTTCACTTCAATACACTCTATACAAGCGCACCTTTAAGAAAAGGGTAAAGTTAACCCCAGAGATTTTGAAAAAAATAGCTTTAGAAACAAATTCGGGCTATAGATTTGTACATGGAGGAAGCTGAAGTATAGCGGGTCTGCATTCAAATTTGTTAGATACAATTATTCTCCACACTATGAAGTAAGAATTGTTTTCTGACGGCAAATATTCTACATACACCCCCTCGCCTTGTGTGCAAATATATGATCCAAATTATATATTTCCCCCATAATCTGTTACTTTTTTCTGTCTTGTCATGGGCTAAGCTGAAGTCTTCAAAGGTCCCTACCCTTGAGAGGGAGAAGGAGTGGGGTTAGGTGCTGCAAAATACATTTTTGACACATACCTATGTACTCATTTATTATAGCCAATCCACTCAAGTTTTTCATCTGAGAATATCCATATTACCCGATGCAATCAAAGATTATTAGTTTTGTCTCAAAAAAAGGGGTATTTTATGTTGAAAATATGGTTTGGGATGGTAAAATATTTTCACTAGTCAAACAGCTCGTTATATAAACTGTTAGCAAGGAGCGACTCGACTCAATAGAAACCGTAACTCTAAAAAACATATCAAAACACACACCAAAAGAATGAGCTTATTATGCCAATTTCAAATATATAAGATTCAGAAACTTCGGTGTTATCTTTCAAAAGTTATGAGCCTAAGAAATTTTGCCTGATTTTTGAATTAGAAGGAATTTCCCCTTTATAGTCAAGGAATCTTAACTCAAATCACACCATCAGATTCAGCGGGACAGAGAATCCTAAGGTGGAATTTTCAAGCTCCTATGAATAAATATGGAACAAAATGACAAAAATATGGAATTCCACATTTTTTGCCAGAAGAAATATCACGCAAGTGTGTTTATTTTTTTTTCTGGGGAAATTTTATCATACTAATGATTCTAGAAGATCAGAAGAAGGTGTATTAGAATGGAAACCATAAGGTCTAGTGCCCTTTTTGTTCCCAAAAAGACTGGTGGGCTACTTGCCCCCCTCCCACGCTCTTTTTTCTCTGAAGTTACCAGAACAAATGTTGTAGTTAGACATTTTGTTAAGTATACTTGAAAGATCCAATAATTATGTTTTCAAGGGAAGATTACACTCTCCCCACTAGCCGTAGGGAAACGCCCTAGTGTCTATTTTTAGATAAAATTTTGTTACTAGGAAGTACACAGACATTTTCGGGGAACTACCTAAGAATTCGTCAGTGCTCAAAAGCGAATGTGTAGTCAAGAACGAATCTACAAAACATGCTGTTCCCCAAAACATTATAATGGAGAAGTAAGAAATACTCATTGCTCTGCTTTTCAGTGTCTTTCTTTCCAGAGTAACAATGATCAACGAAATGCCTCAGTATCCGATCGTAAGACGTCAGCGCCGAAGAGGTCAGCGCCGAAGAGGTCAGCGCCGAAGACGTCAGCGCCAAAGACGTCAGGTTTGTTTTGTTGTTTTTTGTTTTTGTATTTTAGCCTTTAAAATGAACATATTGTGTGTAGTTTAAGATTTTTTTTATTGGATATTATTGCTCTTGTTGGATCCCAATGGGTAAAAAATAGTAATAACGGAAGTAAGAACAATAGTAGATATTTAGGTTATACTTTCATTGTGGCCTATCCACTACTCTTTTCTTCCCGATTGGTTTATTATCATCAAGCAGGTTTAACGGCTATTCTCTAAGCTGCTCTTGAAGAACTATAAACTCTGAACAAATTCGGACAAGGTTGATTTAATGGTGTACTAGAGGATCAATGAACTCAGAACACACCCGGTAATGGTCATTCCTTAAGGCACTCGTTGGGATTATTGAATTCTGATTAGGGGCTATGCTTAAGTTGCATAACAAATTCAACGGCTCATCTGTTAACAATATATATTGATGGATTAGCATCTTAATATGTCTTATGTATAATAGTGATGTCACACATCATGCATGCTTAACTACGTAAACCGTGTGTTAAACTAAGTTTAAAAAAGTAAAGAAAACTAAGATAAAAATTAAACATAAAAAAAGCAATTTTAAAGACTTAAAGTCAAAAGAAAATTTGCTTAGTGGTAAGTCATTTTAATGGAACTTTTCATAGGTGGCTGCAATGTTGCGTGACGCCCCTCATCCACACGACGCTGTGAGGTCTAAAACCCTCAGTATCTGTTTTATGAAAGTGAAACATAGTATTTGTTATGCAACTTAAGTATAACTTGTACTCAAAGCTCATTGATCGCCATAAGTGTTCTAGGTCTTTCCTCAGTTTTTCTTTTTTTCTAAAGACGTCCATTTACAAATTCTTAAAACACTTTCAGAATTTCACTTTCTTAAAATGTTTTTCAAATTAACAAGAGTTAGTTTCAAACACTTAACATGTTTTTACCACTTAATAAAACAACATTGACTTGAATTAAGGTTTATGCAAATTAAAAGTCTTTGTTTTTACAGGAAATACAAGTCCCTATGGCAATATGTTGATTCCTAACACACAATCTTTGGTGTATAAGGCATGTATTTCCTAGCCTCTAAATGGTTTCCGATAATATTATGAAATATTTGAGTCCAGTAGGATTTGCACCTGAACTTGAAGTTTCCTAAAATAAATGCATGACGCACTTTCCAACAAAGCTGTCCAACTGGTAATAATACATTGTATTTACAAAGCATGTTCTATTTTATAGAAACTTTGGCCCCTATTAGTTGATTGTTATGAGATTTTGACAGAGTCCATTGTGCTCCTTACCTCCACCACCCTGAGCTCTAGCTCCCACAAAGGATCCGATACCTTACCACTCGTAACCCCATTGTCTCTCCAGGGCTCATAGTTTTCCCAAGCTGAGGTTCCAGCTCCCTTAGGATTAGCCATGCCCCTCCAAAATTTTCTTATTATTTTATAATTTTAGGCTATTTTGTAGCTTTTTGTTTTATTTTTGCCATTTTTTCACATCTTGAAAAGACACGTTTATACTTATAACATGGTTTTACTATGATTTTCTTTCGTGAAAAATTGAATTAAAATTTTAAATAGTTGTTAGTCAAGATTTTTCCCTTGTTAAGAATGAAGAGAATGTTTTCTGGGCGTTAGTGTTTTTTATAATAAGTAGGTCAGTTCATAGGAGTCAGTTTGAATCGAATGAAGTGGACAAACAAAACAATCTTAAGAATCAATCTTAAATCAAAGAATCATAACAATCTTGTTATTCTGGAAAAATGGTCGAATGTAAATGACAAATTTCAAAGGTTATCGTTGCAGAAGAGAATCTTCGGTCAGAGAGCAATTAATGGTATGATGAAACAAGACTCTATCCTTGGATTATTCTATGAACTATTACAGTGGTAACAAAATCGAATATACTTTAAGCAAATATGTCTCAAATCAAAGTTTTCAGACTAAGTTTGTAAGCTCAAAGTGTCTTTCGAGGCATGAAGGTACATTATTTCTCAAATCTAGACTTTAAACAGCAAAGAGAGATAAAACTCAAAGAAAAACCAAAGTCTCGTTTGATATCTTTTCTTTGAGTTTTATTGCTGTTGTTTATTACCATGGCTAGCCAGTTCGGCTTAGAACTTCCATTAATCTAAACTTTATCAGTTGTTATACCATTAATATGTTCTAACCGTTCTTTTTTAGCGTAGGTCCGATCATTATATTAATTCTCAGTTGGACGTCTATTAAGGAATTTGGTAACTTCATATGTAAATTTTAAAATCCATTCATATTGTCTTGTAGCTGCTACGAAGCCATGTTCTATAATTTCACTGTAATCTTCAGCGTCTTCCAAAAATAATGTTGAAAGTGCATGCTCTGTTGCCATGAAAAGAAAGCTCCTTAAAAGTGCAAACAAACGGTGTTTCACTAATTTTTAGGCTTTCAATCAGTATCAATAGTGCACCGCAAGAATAAACATACCTTTATTGAGAAATTCTAGATGCAATCTCTCAAGAAAGTTTGGATACATAATATTGTTATCGCAGCATTGCATGCTCATGAAGCAAAATATTTGAAATATGCACTAAAAAAGTTTTTACTAGAAACGTATGTGTGTGTTGTCACGAAAGTGAGAGATTAAAATTCTTTGCAATGCCGAAAATTCCATTGGCTGAATAGTGGATATGTGAAATTAATATTTCCAGAGAAGCTGGGGCTCAGAGATAACTTGAGCCCAAGACAAGTAGTTGACGAGGACGGCAAGCTTCTTGCTAGTGGTTGTGGTAACACATTACCAGTTTATTACGCAGAAATCTCGGTTATTAGTATCCTAAAGAGGGACATATCTTGTCCATGTGCCAGAATACAACTCATGGAAAAATGACGCGGTAATAGACAATGAAATCACAGGCAACTGTTTGTGAAACCACATCAAAAAGCGTGTATGACTCAAATTGGAATAGTAAACATTCTACTGGTTAAGAAAAAAGAGAAGAGAAAACTGACCTGTCAAGGAAGAATATGACGAAACGGATTCGAAACATCCAAAGTTGTTTGAAGTGAAATATCTCGAGGAATTTTTGAAATATTTCAAGAATAAAATATTTTAAGTACATGCTACTGAAATCATAGTATCGCAAGCTCTTAAAGACAAATATTTGAACTATAAGACAAGTGCTAGTTGAGCCATTATAGGAAACGTGCGTATGCACTGTCATGACGGTGTGACATTAAATTCCAGTGAAATTCCCGAAAATTTTCACGCCTGAATGCAATTTTTCCAAGAGTCTGAGACAGGGTAACAAGATTTATTTTCCAATAGAAATTTGCTTTAAGGTCCTTTGACTTGTGTTTCAAAAAACCAACAGTTTTTTTAACCATATTCAGTCATTTTCGTATCGGTTTCGATGCATACATAAGATACTGCCTTTGACAATACTACAGCAGCATGACTTCTTCTTTTGAATGTCAAAATTTGGGTGATAAGATTTATCAACTGTAAACATGTTATCACAAACAGTAGTAAGGGCTTGACTTTGTCTCCAACAAAATATATTTCGACTCGCATTATCTTCAAGCATTGGCTTCTCTGGAAATGCTCTCACTTGACATGAGAGTCTATCGTAAATACGATAATAGTATTTACGTAGACACACTTTTTTCGAAATATTTTATTTTCAACAATTTTGAATATTTCAAATCTTTTCCATAAAATAATTCATCTTGATCTCACTTGACATGGCAGCTATTCTCA
Source organism: Artemia franciscana (assembly GCF_032884065.1). NCBI lineage: Eukaryota > Metazoa > Arthropoda > Branchiopoda > Anostraca > Artemiidae > Artemia > Artemia franciscana. The sequence continues at coordinate 17,578,032 of NC_088865.1, read as the reverse complement.
TCTCTTTACTCGTAACCATTAAAACATTCACTATTCCATTTTGAATCACACACAGTTTTTAACGCAGCTTCCCATTGAAGCTCGTCATGCATTTCAACTCTCATTATATCATTGATTCCTATTTATATTCTTTAGTTTTATTATCTATCAATGCCCTTCTATTTACCCTTCGATTTTAATGTCTATTACTAGGTTATTTTTGATAGTTCGTAGTTCTGACCCATAAACAATATATGGCTAGTAAAATTGCTTATGCCGGCTTGACTGTCTTCTTCCAGGCCGTTTTAAAACACTATTACCCGAAATGTTTTCGCAGTATGATCAATCAATTGGTAATGTGTTGCCACAGACTTAAGCAAAGATCTTACCCTCCTGCTCATCTATTAGTTGCAGACCTTGATTAACTTTGAGGACCAGTTTCTCAGGGAATGTTTCTTTCAAAAGTGACTGTTTGGCAGACGGAGCTTTTTCAGCATTCTAAAGGAATTTGATCTTTTACCTTTAAGGCAACGGACGCATACGTTTCTAAAATGTTTCATTTGTTCTTCTATAATTGCTCAAATATTTGCGTTTACAAGTATCCAGTGCTATGATAACTTTATCGTGTACATTTATATTGATGTATTTCTTCTTGTTTGTCACAATAAGCTATGCATGTGTTTTCTATCTGTGGGCTATCAGAACTGATTGAAAACGTAAAATAAGTGAAACACCGTTTGTTTATAGTTTTAGGGGTTCTGTGTTTCCATGGTAACAGAACTTGTGCCTCGATTATGGTCCAAAGAAGACACTGAAGGTTGTAAGGGGATCATAGAACGCGGTGTTCAAGAAGCCGAAAGACTATGTTAATGACTTTTAGCATTACCATGTGAGTTTACCAAACTGTTTAAATGACTTCCCACAGAGAATCGATGTGTTGATTAGACCTAAATTTTGAAATAACCAGTTAGAACAGATTAATGGCATAAAAACAGGTAAAGTTTAGATGTGATTAATTATCTACCTCCATATCTGAAAGGGCAGTCCCAAATAGCTTGTGGACGATGAAAATCTCACATACATTTGCTTGAAACGGATTTCGGTACTTTTGTCAAAAATCCCGCAATAATGTGAAGAGCCTTGTTTCATATTATCATTAATTTTTCTTTGACTGAAGATCCTCTTTAGCGACGACAACCACTGGAATTGATCATTTAATTTCAACCATTTTATTAAAGCAACAAGACATCTTACGTTTTTGTTTCTGCATCATTCATTTTAAAATGACTCACGCACAGCTGATTACAAATAAACTAACACCCGAAAAAAAATTATTTTTATCGTTAACAAGGGAAAAAAAACATGGAAATTTGTATGTCATTTTCATTTCATACTTCAGAGCCTTTTTTTTATAACAAAACTATGTTATTAGTATGCACATTAGGCTTTAAAGAGAATAAATAAAAATACATAAGAAAAGACTGAAAAAACTGCGGAAGAAGGAGAAATGAGCTTCTCCTCTCGAAGAGGGTCTGGGCTCAGAATAGGGGGGTTTGGAGGACCATAGACTCCGTATCATAATCCCAAATTAATCGACTCATAGTGTGCCAAGTTCTTTATAACGAAACGTTTTGCCTAGAATATGTTTCTTAGAACAATTTATTATTATCAGCTTGATAGTTCATTTGGCAAACGGATTTATCATTTATCATAGGAAATGTTGGGATCATGTTCAAATCTTTCTTAACTCAAATTTGTCATATCATCAGAAGCTACTTGGAGGGTGAAAAATCTAAACCTTGTTTTTCTTCAATTATGCAATAGCAATTAGTATATTGCCATAGGCACTTATATTCTTGTAAACACAAGGTCTTTAAATTGTCATTAGCATGTGACCTTGTCGATGTCGTATCATAACAATAGATTTAAATCTCCATCGCATCCGTCTAACTCTTTCTCATTAAAAAGTACACTGGCTTAAAATAAATCAATAAGATCCCTGGCTAATTGAAAATTGGTTTGGACAGCTAGAACCAAAAGAGATTAGCAAAATAAAATGCTTCCATTGCACTCATGTGACTGCGCTAGTAAACCTTATGCCTAAAGGAGTAATAACATATTAAGAATTTGAAGCATCTTACCGGGTCAGGGCGCTGCTTGTACTCATAGAGACTATACTGCTTACTACTTTTAAGATTGTTGCAACTAATTAACCTTAGGGGAACAACGTAAAATTTTTTATGTTTTTTATTGGAGGGGAGAGGGTTGAATAGACCAGAGAAACTTCGTGAATGCACGTTTTTCAAAGGCTATATAAGTAATATCGTACGCTGTGCCACGTATTTGAAATAGTAGGCTGTACGAAAAATGTGGCTCAACCCCAATTTCTAGGGCTATAATGAAAGAAATGTTGACATGAGTAGGACACGTTCCGCAGATGAAGAATGACAGATTGCCGAAGATAGTCCTTTTTGGGCAACCTTCCAGGGCTAAACATAAAGGTCATACTCGCCTGGGGTGGGAGGGTGTCGTAAATAAAGATTTAGAGAAAATGGGAACTTACTGGGAGGGTTTGAAGAAGTAGGCTTTGAATGGATTGGGTTGGAGGAGGAGTATGCCTGGCTTTGTTGGTCTCAGGCGACTTGGTGCTGCGGTGATTTATTACCATGAGTAGTAGTATATACATATTACTTGTAATAGCAGCAGTACAATTAGTACTAGCTCTATTTTTATAGGAGTGGTAGTAGTACAAATAGCAGTAGAAGTATCAGTAGTATGATAAAGATGTTGCTTCTTGGTTTGTCTAACATCCCTCTAAAAAAGCCCTGTAAGTTTAACCTTCACACACAATGTTGTTGCTAAGGTTTTTTTTTTTACTTTTTTACATACGCTTTGCTTAGATTCACTTCGAATTCTCACCCCGTAATGTCCCTTGAAGTTTCCATCTTCACGCTCTTAGGTTTAGTTTTAATAGTGAATATATTAAGTTTCCTTTTAAGAGTCAAAATTGAACAGAGAATCATAACAACAAACATACAACAGGTACTAATATAAATGAATCTTAAAACAGGTAAAACATAAATTGAACATGCAGATCAATCTTAAAACAAAGAAAAATAACTACAAACAAGATTTTGTCTACTTTTTATTTCTGCTGATCTTAACTTTAATGTGACCTTTACTTTTCTTTCAAAAACCTCTTTTTCGGAAATTTTGGTTTCAATTAATATATTCAACCGAATAGTTCGTTGTAGAGAACTGCAAGCAAGGAACAACTTGGCCTAATAGTAACCGAAACTTTAAACACATAATTTTAATAACAATGTATGCGTCAAAAGAAACTAGTTTCTTTTATTCATCAAAAAGTTTGAAACGTGTGGAATTTGGTATTTTCTGTCCGAAGAAAAGATGGGGTTTTTTTCATTGTTCTTCCCAGGGATGATTTTTGAACCAAAGGTTCTTCAAGATGGAAAAGGGGCTCATTTGAACAAAAACCAAAATTTCTAGTGCTATTTTTGAGTGATCAAAATTGGAAGGCAACTAGCCCCCTCCCACGCCTTTTTTTTATTAAAGTTTTCTGATTAAGATATAGAGAAAATAGTTTTGTTCAGAACAGTTGAGTCCGATAACTGTTTCTTTTTTTTTTTCATAAAATAACCCCCACCACTGCTGGAGGAAGGACTGCAAGCTTTGAAGTTTGGCCATCGTTTACATACTGTATTTTGTTATTGAAAAGCAATCATACATTTTTTGGGGTGAGTTTAGAGCAAATTTGGAATTCTCTGGGGGTTTTACGTGTGATTGGGGAATTATCACTAGGAGAACTTCTTCAGATAGAATTTTCTCACGATGAAAAAGTTACATTGGGAGGGGGACTTCTGTATTTTTTTTTCAAAACTGGATCTGATTTGCTATGACCTGAGAAATGATTAGAAATCAAATAAATAACAAATCTCTACAAATAGAAGTATGCTAAGGTAGAATCTTCCCAAGGAAATTTTGAAGGATTTTACGGAAGAGGAACTTCGTATGAAGAAAATTTTTTCCTCCGTAGTGAGAAACGACTCCTGGGATTATTTGAATAAGATGAGAAATTAAAAAAAAAACAAGTTTTTTTTTACTGAAATTGACAAGCAAAATTAAAACTTAGCCCGAACTGATTTTTTTTTTTGTAAATGAAGGGTTTGTTCCTTCTCTATACCCTGGTCTTAAGGCTAAAGTTTGACCTCTAATCCCATTTTTTAATTGTTGTATAGTTTATCTCTTAGACGCCTCATTTCTCATGTACTTAGTTAACATTTGTTTTAAGGTGTAATGTTGCTCTGTACTTTCAGTAGAATTTTTTGCTTCGATTAGGACAAAAAGCTGACTCACTTAATCTGTCTATTGTTATCCAAGTTCCGACGTTTAGAGTCTTGGTTATTATTTACCTTAGTCGACCCGTACTGAGTTCATTACAACGAACTATTTAATAATCTCAATGTATAAATAAAAATGAGGGTAAAATTTCGATCGTTTTGAGCCTTTTCAAATAAATTATCAAACTGCTGCGAGTTAGAACGTTAGTTATTTAGGACGTTAGCTTGCTTAAAACTCCAAAATCAGCATATCAGTGCAAAAACATGTGCTATAAACAGACCCGTGGCCCATCAACAAAATTATTCTCCTCGTCGGCACGTCTTTCATTAGTAACACATAACCGATAATGTGGGGTGGCGTTGGTGTTTACACTGGGGCTTTCTGACTGTTCATTTTAACCATTGGCTTAGATAAAAAAAAAAAACAGATAGGTTGAGGAATACCCAGGAATAAAGAGAAAACGATATAAAATGAGTTTTCTAAGGGTCAAACGAAAGTGTTGAAAAATAGAGATGGCAAATATTTCGAGAGAAGAACTGCCTCTCTTCTTCAGCGAGAAAAAAAAAATAAGGAAAATTCCTAAGAAAGAAATCTCTCGAAATATTCGCTTTTTGTGTTTTCTTCAGTATTTTTATTTGTTTTAATTTTCGTTTGGTAGCCAATGCGGTTTGAGAAGTTGTCTTCAATAATCAGGGATGTATGCAATGTTTCTAAAGGGATATTTGATCCCCCCCCCCAAAAAAATGTTTTTTTTTCGTATGACTTGTAAAAACGTGACAAAAATTCATATAAAAAATTTTTGCTAAGTATTTTTAGAGTTTTCTCTATTCACACTACTTGAGAAACTTCTCCCAAAATAAAAATCCTGGCTATAGCCTTGGGATTGCTGGTAAGCTTGTTCAGACCTTTTTTAAGAAAACACCCGGTAAGTCTAGACTGCCTCGAATTTCCCTCTGATCGAAATTTTTGTCTGAGTCGTAAAAACGTGACAAAAATGTTTATGAACAAATTTTAATGCGTATTTTTAGAATTTTTCTTTGTAACCCACTCCCTCTGAAAATTCCCCTCCTCAAAATAAAAATCCTGGTTAAAGTCTGAGGATAGCTAATAAATTTGTTCAGACATTTTTGAAAGAAAACAAGAGCTAAGAGCTCATATGGCACTTGTGACGAGGCCGGAAGAGCCAAGAGCTTAGAGCTCATATGGTATGAGCTCTAGCAGAATTCTAAGAATCAATAGATGGATTTAAAAGGAAAGTCAGAGGTTTAATGCCGGTCGGGATTTAAAATAAGAGCTCTGAGTCACGATGTCCTTCTAAATATCAAAATTTATTAAAATCCGATCACCCACTCGTGTAAGTTATAAATACCTCATTTTTTCTAATTTTCCCTCTCCCTCCAGCCCCCCAGATGGTCAAATCGGGGAAAACGACTTTATCAAATCAGTTTGTGCAGCTCCCTGACACGTCTACCAATTGTCATCGTCCTAGTACGTCCAGAAGCACGAAACTCACCAAAGGACTGAACCCCATCCCCTAACTCCCCCAAAGAGAGCGAATCCAGTATGGTTACGTCAATCACGTATCTACGAAATTTGCTTATTCTACCCACAAAGTTTCATCCCGATTCCTCCACTCTATGCATTTTCCAAGATTTCCGATTCCCCATCCAACTCCCCCCAATGTCAACAGATCTCGTCGCGATTTGAAATAAAAGCTCTGAGACATAAGTTCCTGCTAAATAACAAATTTCATTAAGATCCGGTCACTCGTTCTTAAGTTAAAATACCTCAATTTTTCTATTCCAAATTAACAACCCCCCAGCTCCTTTAAAGACAAAGGATCCGTTTCATTTATGTCAATCGCGTATCTAGAACTTGTTATTATTCTTTCCATCCCATCTTTCATCATCCCATCAGTTTCATCCCGATCTCTCCACTCTAAGCGTTTTCTAAGATTTCTGTTTCCCCCCTCCAACCCCCATATCCTCGGATCTGATTCGAGTAGAAAATGGAGCATCTGAGACATAAGATCCTTCTATATATCCATTTAGCCAAAAAAAAAATATAAATATGTAAATTTCATTTTAATTATTCGTCTGCCGAGAGCCAAAATCAAAACATGCATTACTTCAAAAACGGTCAGAAATTAAATAAAAAAAAGTAAGTTTTTTTTAACTGGAAGTAAGGAGCGACATCAAAACATAAAACGAACAGAAATTACTTTGTATATGAAAGGGGCTTTTCCTCCTCAACGCCCCGCTTTTTACGCTAAAGTTTGACTTTCTCTCAACTCCACTTTTTAAAACAGTAAAACACTTAAGCGTTAAGAGCGGGGCGTTGACAAGGGAACAGCCCCTTTCATATACGAAATAATTTCTATTCGTCTTAAGTTTTAGTGTCGCTCCTTACTTTCAGTTAAAAAACTTGTTAATTTTTATGGTACTTGGTATTAACCAAGTGACACATAGCCATCGCAAATTCTGTCAGTCTGTCGGTCCTGGTTTCGCTACTTTAGGCACTTCCAGGTTAGCTAGGACGATGAAATTTGGCAGGTGTATCAGGGACCGATAGAAGCTTAAATTAGAAATAGTCGTTTCCCCGATTTGATCATCTGGGGGGAGTGGGGGGCCCGTGAATTCGGAAAAAATAGAAAAATTGAAGTATTTTTAACTTACAAACGGTTGATCAGATCTTAATGAAATTTGATATTTTGAAGGATATCGTGCTTCAGAACTGTGATTTTAAACCCCGACCAGATCTGGTGACAGTGGCGGGAGTTAGGAGGGGGGAACCTAAAATCTTGAAAAACACTTAGAGTGGAGGGATCAGGATGAAACTTGGCGGGAAAAATAAGCACAAGTCCTGGATACATGATTGACATAACTAAAACGGATCCGCTCTCTTTGGGGTAGTTGGGGGGGGGGGTTAATTCTGAAAAATTAGAAAAAATGAGGCATTTTTAACTTTCGAACGGGTGATCGGATCTCAATGAAATTTGATATATAGAAGGATACCGTGTCTCAGAGCTCTTATTTTAAATCCTGACCGGACCTGGTGACATTGGGGGGGAGAGTTGGGAGCTGAAAACCTAAAATCTTGGAAAACACTTAGAGTGGAGGGGTCGGGATGAAACTTGTTGGGGAAAATAAGCACAAGTCCTAGATACATGATTGACATAACTGGAACGGGTCCACTCTCTTTGGGGTAGTTAGGGGGGGTGTATTAATTCTGAAAAATTAGAAAAAATGAGGTACTTTTAACTTACGAATGGGTGGTCGGATCTCAATGAAACTTATTATTTAGAAGGGTATCGTGTCTCAAAGCTCTTATTTTAAATCCCAAACGGATCTGGTGACATTGGGGGGGAGTTTGGGGTGGAGGAACCTAAAATCATGGAAAGTGATTAGATTGAAGGGATCGGGATGAAAATTGGTGGGAAAAATAAGCAGAAATCTTAGATACGTGATTTACATAATTGGAACGAATCCGCTCTATTGAGGGGGGAGGGGGTTAATTATAAACAATTAGAAAAAATAACGTATTTTTAACTTACGAAGGAGTGATCGGATCTTCATGAAACTTTATATTTAGAAGGACCTCACAACTCAGATCTTTTATTTAAATCTCAACCGCATTCAGCGTCACTGGGGGGGGGCAGTTGTGAGGACAAAAAATCTTAGAAAATACTTAAATCGGAGAGATCAGGATGAAACTGGATGGGAAGAATAAAAACCTGTCTAATATACGTGACTGACATAACCGGACCGGATCTGCTATCTTTGTTGGAGTTGGGGGGGGGGTAATTTTGAAAATTGAGGTTGGGTATTTGGAACTTACATAAGAGTGACCAGATCTTAATGAAATTTGATATTTAGAAGGATCTTGCGCTTTAAAGCTCTAATTATAAATTTTGACCAGATCCTGTGACATTGGGGGGAGTTGGAGGGGGAAACCGGAATCCATGGAAAAGGTAAAAATTGGGGTATTTTTATCTTACGAATAGGTGTTCGGATCTTAATGAAATTTGATATTTAGAAGGAATTCATGTCTCAGAGCTCTTATTTCAAATCCCGACCAGATTTTTTGACATTGGGGGGAGTTGGGGGGAATCTTGGAAAACACTTGGAGTGGAGAAATCGGGATGAAGCTTGATGGATAGAATTAAATAAAAAAAAACTAGTTTTTTGTACTGAAAGTAAGGAGCGACATTAAAACTTAAAACGAACAGAAATTACTCCGTATATGAAATGGGTTGTCCCCTCCGCAGTCCCTCGCTCTTTACGCTAAAGTTTGACTCTTTGCCACAATTCTACTTTTTAAAACAATTAAAAACTTTAGCGTAAAGAGCGAGGGACTGCGGAGGGGACAACCCATTTCATATACGGAGTAATTTCTGTTCGTTTTAAGTTTTAATGTCGCTCCTTACTTTCAGTACAAAAAACTAGTTTTTTTTTATTTAATTTCTGAACGTTTTTGAATTAATGCATGTTTGATTTTGGCTCTCCGCACATACATTATTGAAATGAAATTAGTATATTAATTTTTTTTTGGCTAAATGGCTTTCTCTTAGTTTTGATCAGACGATTTTGAGAAATTAGGGGTGGGGAAGGAGGCCTAGCTGCCCTCCAATTTTTCGGTTACTTAAAAAGGCTACTAGAACTTTTAATATTCAACGAACGTTTTTATTAGTAAAATATATACGTACCTTAAGAATTAACTTACGTAACAAACTTTTATATTCTTATATTTTTATTATGTGTACGAGGGGGTTTGTACCCTCGTTAATACTTCGCTCTTTACACTAAATCGCAAGTTTTGTCCCAATTCTTTAAGAATGACCCCTGAATCAAAAAGGCCGTAGAATAAATAGTTGAAATCACTAAAAATATTTTAGCATAAAGAGCGAGGTATTTATCTCCTCCTAAATAACTCGCTCTTTACGCTAAAGTATTTTTAGAACCCCTCATATGCGTAATAATCTCTGTTCGTTTTAAATTTCAATGCTATTCCTTACTTTCATTTGAAAAAACGTTTTCATGTTTATTTTTTCATTGTTTTTTTTTATAGTAATGCTAGAAAATCCTGCGCCCTTTTCATTGAATTTTTCTTCCCCCATGACATATTCCTCAAAGGAAAGATCCTCCCACAAATCCCTCTCCCATCAACCCCACCCCCCAAACCAAAAAATCCCCATGAAAACGTCTGTACACTTCCCAATAACCATTACTATATGTAAACACTGGTCAAAGTTTGTAACTTGCAGCCCCTCCCTCAGGGATCGTGGAGGAGTAAGTCATTCCCAAAGACATAGTTATTATGGTTTTCGACTATGTTGAACAAAATGGCTATCTTAAAACTTTAATCTGTTGACTTTTGGAAAAAATGAGCATGGGAGGGGGCCTATTTGCCCTCCAATTTTTTTGGTCACTTAAAAAGGGCATGAACTTTTCATTTCCGTTAGAATGAGCCCTCTCGCGACATTCAAGGACCACTTGGTCGATAAGGTGACCCCTGGGAAAAAAAACAAAAAAAAACAAACAAACAAATAAACACGCACCCGTGATTTGTCTTCTGGCAAAAAATACAAAATTCCACATTTTTATGATAGGAGCTTGAAATTTTCGCTATAGAGTCCTCTGATATACCAAATGCGATAGTGTGATTTTCGTTAAGATTCTATGACTTTTAGGGGATGTTTCCCCCTTTTTTTCCAAAATAGGGCAAATTTTCTCAGGCTTGTAGATAGGAGCTTGAAACTTCTATAGTAGGGTTAAGTTATATATTTAGAATCAGCGTAAAAATTCAATTCTTTTGATGTATCTTTTAGCATCAAAATTCCGTTTTTTGGAGTTCCGTTTACTATTGAGCCGAGTCGCCCCTTACTACAGTTCCTTACCACGAACTGTTTGAAAAGAAAATAATTCGGTATTTGTAGATAGGAGCTTGAAACTTCTATAGTAGGGTAAACTTATATATTTAGAATCAGCGTAAAAATTCAATTCTTTTGATGTATCTTTTAGCATCAAAATTCCGTTTTTTGGAGTTCCGTTTGCTATTGAGCCGGGTCGCCCCTTACTACAGTTCCTTACCACGAACTGTTTGAAAAGAAAATAATTCGGTATTTCGGGGCTTCTGACATTATTACTCCTTTGCGGAAGTTAGGCTCAAAATTGAAAAAGGATTATATTTTTTCTCTGGGCCCCTTCCACCTCTTAGTTCGTTTATTTTCCCGTTAGTTTTCACCTGTTTTCGCTTTATAGTTGTGTTATCTCTTAGCAGTTCTTTCGTTAGTTGAGTTATGGTTGTGGTATATATGTTTTATCGCTCGTATAGTTGTGTTATTTTCGAATTATACTCCATAATAGAGAGGCTCCGAACACCCAGCATTGTATATTAAACTCTTAATTTGACGTTTTTTTCTAACGTGACCAGATTCGTCCTGCGCCCTTTTCATTGAATTTTTCCCCCCATGGCATATTTCTCCAAGGAAATATCCTCCCACATAGCCCCCTACCTCAACCCTACCCCCAAAACCAAAAACATCCCCCCTGAAAACGTCTGTACACTTCCCAATAACCATTATTATATGTAAACACTGGTTGAAGTTTGTAACTTGCAACCCCTCCCCCAGGGACTGTGGGGGAGTAAGTCATCCCCAAAAACATAGTTATTATGATTTTCGACTATGCTAAATAAAATGGCTATCTCAAAATTTTGATCAGTTGACTTTGGGAAAAAAATGAGCGTGGGAGGGGGCCTAGATGCCCTCCAATTTTTTGGTCACTTAAAAAGGGCACTAGAACTTTTCATTTCCGTTAGAATGAGCCCTCTTGTGACATTCTAGGACCACTTGGTCGATACGATGACCCCTGGGAAAAAAAAAAAAAAAAAAAAAAAAAAAAAACAAACAAATAAACACGCACCCGTGATTTGTCTTCTGGCAAAAAATGCAAAATTCCACATTTTTGTAGATAGGAGCTAGAAACTTCTATAGTAGGGTTCTCTGATACGCTGAATCTGATGGTGTCATTTTCGTTAAGATCCTACGACTTTTAGGGGGTGTTTCCCCCTATTTTCCTAAATAAGGCAAATTTTCTCAGGCTCGTAACTTTTGATGGCTAAGACTAAACTTGATGAAACTTATATATTTAAAATCAGCATTAAAATGCGATTCTTTTGATGTAGCTATTGATATCAAAATTCAATTTTTTAGAGTTTTGGTTACTATTAAGCCGGATCGCTCCTTACTACAGTTCGTTACCACGAACTGTTTGATAAGCAAATGTCCTTGATACGTGATTGACGTAACCGTACTGGATTCGCTCTCTTTGGGGGAGTTGAGGGGAGGGGTTCAGTGATTTGGCAAGTTTGGTGTTTCTGGACGTTCTAGGACGATGAAAATTGGAAGTCGTGTCAGGGAGCGGCACAAGTTGACTTGATAAATTCGTTTTCCCAGATTAGACCATCTGGGGGGCTAAAGGGAGAAGAAAAATTAGAAAAAATTAGGTATTTATAACTTACGAGTGGGTGATCGAATCTTAATGAATTTTGATATTTAGAAGGACATCGTGACTCTGAGCTCTTATTTTAAATCCTGGCCGGCATTAAGCCTCTGACTTTCCTTTTAAATCAATCTATTGATTCTTAGAATTTTGTTAGAGCTCATACCATATGAGCTCTTGGCTCGTAGCTCTTCTCGCCTTGTCAAAGGTGCCATATGAGCTCTTAGCTCTTGTTATTTAATCAAGAAAAACGTTAGTCTGGACGTGCTATAGATTACATGGTGTGTTTTTTCAATTACATGGTGTGTTTTGCATCAAAGTATATAAACCAAGATTTCTTTTTTTTGTTCAATGCAATAAGATGGATACATTTATATAGATACATTTATAGATACATAGGCCTATATTTCCCAATTCAACACTGATCAGATCAGAATACATTTTTTATTCTGTTTACATTGAAACTGATTAAAATTTTTCATAAAACAAACCTAAGTGCACTTAGAAGGACTTTGAGCGTGTCGTGAGAATGCACGGCTAGATTTTTTCGACAATAGCAGCAAAAACCACTGCAGCACGCAAATTTGGGCTATTTTAGGGTTCTCATAACAGACCATGGTGGCAACTCTATTACAGAGCAAGGCATTGTAATCCGATGAAGTTTTCAGTGAATAGTCAATTAGTGGATTGGTATTTTTCCTTCTTTGCTCTTTTATTTCGTTTCATTTTTTTCTTTTTCTTTTAATTAGATAGTGGGTTTTCTGTTGGTTATTTTTTTTTTTATCATAGTAACTAGTAAAGTTGCCAGGGAAGAATACTGATGTTTACCTTAACTCGCAAAAAACAAAGACCTCAATCAGTTTTATGTTCGTCTCCTATTTTAGTCATAAATGTATTATTAGTGAATCAGCATCTAGTTATTTTTCTTTGAGTTTTCAGGGTATGGTTAAACTTCAAATATTAAAGGAGTTAATTAACAGAAACTGAATTCCTTGAGAACCTTATGAGAACTGACTTGTTTTGAGAACTGTAGTTCTGCAATTACCCCTTTGTTGAATTGTATCTCAACAGATACACTGTGACTCATAGTTATGAGTGTCTTCACCTCTGAAGAACTCTATTGATGAAATAAGTATATGTTCTTTTCTAAGGTTAGGTTCAAGGTTCAATCGGGTTTAATTAAAAAAAAACCTTTGTATATTTCTTATATGCAAAGGTTATATACGTTTTTTTAACCATTTTACTTGATCAATGGTAATACTTGATTGAAATTAATGGGACCAAATAAAAGCACAAGATGACATCATGACAAAATAATATCGTCTGAATCCACAAAAACTGACACTTTTACATGGTTTTTCATCAATCGTACTAACATGCTTTGCTATCTCCCCCTTCTTGCGTCATCATTTTTTACCTCTTCTAAGTCATTTTTAGTTCAACGTTGAAATCTCCGGAAAGATGTGTAATTGTTTAACGTAATTTTCTTTTGCAGAATTCCCCTCCGGTGCCTGAGGAACGTGGATGTCTGACTGAATCAATTTTGGCAATCATTGCCATTACCATCGTATTGTTGATTTTCTGCTTTGTGGTCATTAAAGCGTTTGGACTGGAAAGTGAAGTTTATTATTTCTTCCTTAAAGTAGAAGGTAAGCAATTTTCTTACTGTTTTTTGATTAATTGAGAAGACAGGCGTTTGATCTGATGGTTTTTGTATTCAATGCCTGATACTTATGGATGCTCTATGGAACATAATAATTCCTTAAAGACCCCCCCCCCCTATATTTTCAAAAGTTACACATATATTAGACAACTAATCGGCAGGCATATGAAACGGCAAAGATGTTAGAAAAATATTATACATTTTAAGGCTTCAGGCGCACTTTTCTTTCCAGAAGTGACAATATTTATCAGAGGTACTTTATACTAGCTGATACGCAAGTATGCATCCCTTTACATAATCAAACTCTTTGCTTGACTTCAATCAATAGCAAACGAAAATAAAAAAATAATAATTAGTGTATAAAAAGAATTAGATTGTCATGCTGATTGATTTCGAGGGGGGGGGGGGGTAAATTATATTTAGTGTGTCTCCAATTTACATCGACTGCGTCACTAACATATGAGGTCTTTAAATCATCAACTTAGGTAAGAGTAGAGATAATCTGGGAGCTCTTCTTCAAACTAAATTTTGCCACTGATATGGGAGGGAGGAGGGTTTTAAAAGAATAAAATGGATATATTTATACACTATGAATGGAGTAACTTGGTGGGCTTACGAAAGTATTTGCCTGAGGGCTTTTTAACATGAGATTGACCTTATCTTTCTGATCCCCTTGCAACTCTACGCTGCTAAAGAAAGACACTTAACATGCCATAGTCGCTCAAAAAATAACTTAAAATAACTAAAAAAAAAAATTATAAAAAATAATAAAAAAAATTATTTATAAATAAATTTATTTATTCATAAAAAAATTTATAAAAAAAATAACTTAATAAGGCCACTTAACACCCTTAAACTGGCAGTCATGTGCATTATGAAGCTGTGATATTTGCTGCTTTATTGTAGCATGGCTGTTTTGGCTGCTAATTTTCTACGTTCCACCTTTCCCATCACGTGCTTTAACTGTCCTTTCAAGATCTTTTCAACTGACGAATAAACAGCTTGAGAGTTGATTAAACAGTTTGGGAAGAGCTCTTAGCTCCTCTGGCTTCGTCACAAGTGTTATATGAGCTCTTAGCTCTTATTTTTATTTCCGTTTTTTTTTCGCAGGACTTGCCTTCATACAGGGTAAATAATTGCTCAAGCATCAGAAGCTTTGGAGGTAGGCCTAGGTATGAAATTTCATTTACTTACTTATCAACTTTCCTAGACCGTGAAAGATCCTAGACTGCAGTTGAAACACTCGATCAAGCATGGATGCTCGTCAAAAATATCACAGTGGAGATGGCGCCAGAGTAGTAATAGTGAGGGGAGGAGGGGGGAATGCATTTGAAGATGGAAAAAGAAAAGTAATTAATTTTTTAACAAATAAAATTCAACAAATTTTCAAACGGTGAAGATTCCTGGTATCAATCTTTTAACCGGTACTTATAAATTTAACACCCAGTGCTCAAGAAGTGAAGTTAGCTTAATCCTAATCAAAATTACCGAAACATGATGAAATTATAGTACTTTAGAAACAAATTTTTGATATATATTTGCACATTATGGGTTGGAGGGGTTGGCGGTTGGTACCCTGACCTAAAATAACCTTTTTATTCGAAATTACTTCGTATATGAAAGAGGCTGCTTCCTCATCAACGCCCCGCTCTTTACGCTAAAGTTTGACTCTATCTCTCAATTCTTCTTTTTAAAACAGTAAAAAACTTTAGCGTAAAGAGCGGGGCGTTGATGAGGAAGTAGCCTCTTTCATATACGAAGTAATTTCTGTTCGTTTTAAGTTTTAATGTCGCTCCTTATTTTCAGTTAAAAAAACTTGTTTTTTTGTATTTAATTTCAGAACGTTTTTGAATTAATGCATGTTTTGATTTTGGCTCTCCGCAGAGGAATAATTAAAACGAAATTTGCATTTTTTGATTGATTGAATGATTTTGAGAAAAAAGAGCGGGGGAGGAAGCCTATTTGCCCTCCGATTTTTGGTTAATTAAAAAGGCAACTAGAACTTTTAATTCTTTACGAATATTTTTATTGGTAAAAGATTTACGTAACTTATAAATTAGCTTACGTAAAGAGCTTTTGTATTCACATATTTTTATTACATATATGATGGGGTTTGCCCCCCTTGTCAGATCCTCGCTCTTTACTTTAAAGCCTAAATTTTGTCCCAATTCATTAAGAATGACCCCAGAATAAATAAACCATAGAATAAATAGTTGAAATTACTTAAAATACTTTAGCGTAAATAGCGAGGTATTAGGAGGAGGTGAGCCCCTCAAATGGGTAATAATTTCTGTTTGTTTTAAGTTTTAATGCTGTTCCTTACTTCCAGCTGAAAGAACTTTTTCGTATTTATTTTTTCATTGTTTTTTTTTCAAATAATGCTAGTAAATCCTGCGCTCCCTTCATGGAGATTTTCCTACCCCATGACAAATTATCAATGGAAAGTTCCCCCAGCATATCCCCCTCTTCTCAACCCCTCCCCCAACCAAAAAAATCCTCCTGAAAACGCCTGTACACTTCCCAATAACCATTACTATATGTAAGCATTGGTCAAAGTTTGTAACTTGTTGCCCCTCCCATGGGGACTCTGGGGGAGTAAGTCGTCCCCAAAGACATAGTTATAAGGTTTTTTGACTACGTTGAATAAAATGGCTATCTCAGAATTTTGATCCGTTGACTTTGGTAAAATAATTAGCGTGGGAGGGGGCCTAGGTTCCCTCCAATTTTTTTGGTCACTTAAAAAGGGCACTAGAACTTTTCATTTCCGTTAGAATGAGCCCTCTTGCAACATTCTAGGACAACTAAGTCGATACGATCACCCCTGTGAAAAAAAATAAACACGCATAAATTCCACATTTTTGTAGATAGGAGCTTGAAACTTCTACAGTAGGGTTCTCTGATACGCTGAATCTGATGGTGTGATTTTCGTTAAGATTCTATGACTTCTAGGGGGCGTTTCCCCCTATTTTCTAAAATAACGTAAATTTTCTCAGGCTCGTAACTTTTGATCAGTAAGACTAAACTTGATGAAACTTATATATTTAAAATCAAAATTAAAATCCAATTCTTTTGATGTAGGTATTGGTATCAAAACTCCATTTTTTAGAGTTTTGGTTACTATTGAACCGGGTCGCTCCTTACTACAGTTCGTTACCACGAACGGTTTCATAGATAAACCGGTTTGTTCTCGAGTTTTACGCAGCGTAAGCTTAAGTTTTGGCAGTAGAATACATAAGTACACTTTAATTTATCATGGATTTAAATACTACGTATTTAAGATTAATCTATTAACAGGCCTCGAGTGGTATGCTCATCTAATTTATAGCTCGATAATAAAAATATCGCAAAATTTATCACGGAATCCCCTAATGCCTCTTTGCAGAGGTACCTTGCTTTCCCTTTTTGATTTTAGAATAATTTTCAGTCTAACTCTCTTATATTTTTGGATGTTTGAAAATTAAACAGAATAGCCAAAGTTAATCAAATTTAAACTCATGGACCAGCTGTCTAAAATAACCCTCTTTGCATTGATGCTCGGATCACACTGAACGTAAACGTGTTCAAATGAAATGGTTTGCCAAGAGTGTGATTTTTGATGTGTAGTAAATAATTGAGAAAAAACTTTGGAAAGTAGTGGAAAATTAGGTCAAGTTAAGTAAATGTGATAGTTACTAGCCGTGGATTGCCACTAGTGATACATCACAAGAGGTGGCAACCTTGAGTGAAATGGGATTATGAAGAACCGATTATTTTTCGAGAAGACAGATTCTTGGGTAAATCCCTAAAAATTCTGGGATACTGGATACTCAGACAAAATCAGCCAACAAATTTTACCCGGCCATGAAAACTGCCAAGTAGCTTTGCTACTACGATACCCCACATTTTGCTTGGTGGAGCACAGCTTGTGTTTTAACCGTTTTTGTTTGAGCAAAAACTATTTTTATGTAAAAATGGTATTTGAGACAAAATCTGCCAACAAATTTTAAAACTGCCAAGAAGTATTGCTACTTTACTACCCAGCTTTTTGCACGGCAGGTTAGTACTAATTCCTATATTCATCCTCTCTATAGGTGGCATTGACATACGATGGGCTTGTGTCTGGATCTGGTCACTGTATCTGGGTTTGGCATTTTCTAGGGTCTATTTTTCATACTGTATTCCAACGGTCATCTTTTTATTTTTTATTTGTAAGAATAATTTTGTTCTGCAAGAACTATTTTGGATTTTGTTGGAACTTTTTGGCATTCTTTAAGAAGGTATTCTGGATTTTTTTGGATATTTTGTGTTTTTGATCAATTAGGTACCATTTTATTCCATTAGAACTACTTTGGATTTGTCTTAAGTATCTTTTATATATTGTAATAATATTTTTTTTATAAGGACTATTTTGGATTAATCTTACCCATCAAAAATTACGAGTCTGATAAATTTGCCAGATTCTTGAAAAAGGAGGAAATGTTCCCAATAAAAATATTATTGAAAGTTACTCTATCAGATTCAGCAAGTTAGAGAACTCCATTATTGACTTTTCAAGCTCCTTTCTTTACAAATGTGGAATTATGCATTGTGCCAAAAGAAAAGTCATATGTGCGTTTTTATTAATTTATTCCCTTTGTTCTTCCTAGGGGTGATCGTATCGGACCAAAACGTCCTAGACTGTTGAAAGTCGTTTGAGCAAAAAGTGAATTTTTTAATGACCCTTTCCAAATACCAAAAAGATTGGAGGGTAAGTATCCCCCCCCCTTCCCATGGCTTTTTCTGTAGAGTTGCCTGGTTAAAAATTTTGCTACAACCATTTTATTGGGCGTAGTCAGTATAATTGGAAGGCCTCATAACTATGTCTTTGGGAATGCGTGACCTCCAAAATAGCTGGAGATAGAGCCATATGGTGTGGTATTTGTTATAGGGGAGTATATCGACAATTTTCAGGAGAGATTTTCTATTGGGAGACTCACATATTGGGGTGAACTTTTGGGGTTGAACTATTCAGGGAAAACTTTAAGCGAGGGGAATTTACCCGAAGTTACATAGCACATTTTTTTTACTTGTCGCACTCTCTCATTGATGACTCCCTTTACATGTGAGGATTCTATAGGAGAATAGTTTCAGGGGAGTTTGAATTTTCGGGGGAATTTTTGCGTAAGAGAGGGATTTCCCAGAGGAGAAATTAACCACGGGGGAGCTAATACCAGGAGAAATTTCCCGGCAAATTAGCAGGAGAATTTTCGGGGGAGATTTCTGGTTTACTTTTTATTATTTTACGAATAGATGGGATTCTGTCATAGCTTTAAAAACAATCAGATATGAAATAAAAAATCAGTTGTTTCTTTTTGGTAAAATTAAATTAAGGAGTATTTTATGCAGAATCTTAAGCAAGAAGCTTTTTCTTGGGGGAGGGGAATTTGCTATGAGGATGGTATTGTCGGAGGCAAAAAATTTGACATGGGAAGAACTTTCTATAAACGAATTTTTTGTGAGGGTTATTTTTTAGGGAGAGAATGGATTTCCTGGCATTATTTGAAAAAATAAAAGAAATTAAATTTAGAAAAAAGCAAGCTTTTTCTAAAGAAAGCAAACATCAACATCGGAACTTAAAAGAAACAGTGTTCCACTCTTAAATATTCCACTCTTTACGCTAAAGTTCGAGCTGTTGTCCCAGTCCTTTAACAAAGATTCCTGAAACAAAAGAATCAGAGCATTTCTTATGTACCAGAAAAACCTTTGGCAGAAAATTGAAAAGTGGAAGATTGGGAAGCGTACACCCCCCTCACAGAGGGAATAATATTTTTGTTTTAAGTTTAAATGTTGCTCTTTACTTTCACTAGAAAACTTTGATTTTATATTTAATTTTGCTTGTAACCACTTTATCTGATTGTTTATTTATACATTATTATGATATAAACAATTCAATTTTTTGTCATTGGCAACTATACTAGTTACCGGCTATTACTGCTACTGCCTACTATATATTTAATATAATTTTTAGTTGTTGTTTTTTGCGTATTCCTAAATATTACTGATTTTGCTTGCTTACTTGTTTCTTCTTGTGGCTCAGAATATGTTTCAAAGGGTCTAAGTTAAAAGGTTCTTTTAATATTCATTGTCTGATTGAGGAGTTTAATTCAAATAGTGAGTTAATTGCTAATAATAAGCACAAGTATGATAATCTAAAAATATGTGTCTAAAAAATGGATTCATCTCAAGTCTACTCATGCTTGAAAACCATGATTTCGTATTGTTTGTATTTTGGTCTCTTCAATACTGTACATTCTTAAGGGAGTATCACATTTTCGTTAGTGTAGTTATATTAAACCATGAAAATAAATAAGTCGACAATTTTATTTAATTTTACAACGCTTTCCATCCGTAAACACCATACACCCCCTCCCCCTCAGGTTCGAATGGGTTTAAGATATCACTTGAATAACTGGAACATGCTTCAGTTTTACCGAATTGTCCCTCATCGACTTTGGAGGGTCTAAGCACTGAGCCGTTGACAGATGTTCTTGATTACTAGGTGATAATCTGTGGTGCGGATATCAGGTGCCTTGCGCGTCCTGTAATTGCTTATGCATGATCGAAATTTCTGCAAGATGATGATATATTCAAAAATTTTCTCGCTACGACCCTGATCACTGTACTGCGTTGATTTGTGAATTTTTTTTCTGGCAAACAGGGTGTTCGAGTTGACAAGGTTGCAAATGCTGCCGAGCTGTTGGAGCCTTAATCTATTCTCATTTAGACGATCCAGAGTTACTGGTCAAACAACTTGTGACTATCGCAGTTTTTTATTGTTTTTAAATTTTTAAAGTTTTTTATTGTTTTAAAAACTAGAGTTGCGAGAAAGAATCGAACTTTAGCGCAAGGAGCGGGGTGTCGAGGAGGAAAAGCCCCTTTCATATACGAAATAATTTCTGTTCGTTTTAAGCTTTAATGTCACTCCTTACTTTCATTTCAAAAACTTGTTTTTTTATTTAATTTCTGAAAGTTTTTGAATTAATGCATGTCTGATTTTGGCTCTCCGTACATAAATTATTAAAATGAAATTTGCATATTAATTCTTTTTTTGGCTAAATGGCTTTCTCTTAATTTTGATCAGACAATTTTGAGAAATAAGGGGTGGGGAAGGAGGCCTAGTTACCCTCCAATTTTTCGGTTACTTAAAAAGGCAACTAGATCTTTTAATTTTTAACGAACGTTTTTATTAGTAAAAAATATACGTAGCTTAAGAATTAACTTACGTAACAAACTTTTTTATTCTTATATTTTTGATTATATATATGAGGGGGTTGGTCCCATCGTTAATACCTCGCTCTTCACACTAAATCTTGTTCTGTCCCAATTTTTTAAGAATGACCCCTGAATCAGAAAGGCCGTAGAATAAATAGTTGAAATTACTTAATTTTTTTTAGCATAAAGAACAAAGTATTTATCTCCTCCTAAATACCTCGCTCTTTATGCTAAAGTATTTTTAGAACCCCTCATATGCGTAATAATCTCTGTTCGTTTTCAGTTTTAATGCTTCTCCTTACTTTCAATTGAAAAAACTTTTTCATGTTCATATTTTCATTGTTTTTCTTTTTAATAGTAATGCTAGAAAATCCTGCGCCCTTTTCATTGAATTTCTCTTCCCCCATGAAATATTCCTCCAAGGAAAGACCCTCCCATATAGCCGCCTCGCCTGGGCCCCACACCCAAACCAAAAAAATCCCCCTGATAACGTCGGTACACTTCCCAGTAACCATTACTGTATGTAAACATTGGTCAAAGTTTTGTGACTTGCAGCCCCTCCCCCAGGGACTGTGGGGGGTAAGTAATCCCCAAAGACATAGTTATTATGGTTTTCGACTATGCGGAACAAAATAGATATCTCAAAATTTTGATCCGTTGACTTTGGAAAAAAAAAGCGTGGGAGGGGGCTTAGGTGCCCTCCAATTTTTTCGGTCACTTAAAAAGGGCACTAGAACTTTTCATTTCCGTTAGAATGATCCCTCTTGCAACACTCTAGGACCACTTGGTCGATACGATGACCCATGGGGAAAAAAGAACAAAAAAACAACAAATAAACACGCACTCGTGATTTGTCTTCTGGCAAAAAATACGAAATTCCACATTTTCTTAGATTGGACCTTTAAATTTTTTTCTATAGGGTTCTCTGATACGCTAAATGCGATGGTGTGATTTTGGTTAAGATCCTATGTCTTTTAGGGGGTGTTACCCCCTATTTTCCAAAATAAGTCAAATTTTCTCAGGCTCGTAACTTTTGGTGACAAAGACTAAATTTTATAAAACTTATATATTTAAAATCAGCCTAAAAATTCAATTCTTTTGATATATCTCTTAGCATCGAAATTCTGTTTTTTAGAGTTTCGTTTACTATTTAGCCGGGTCGTTCTTTACTACAGTTCGTTACCACGAACTGTTTGATAAAAAAACGAAAAGAAAACTAAACTAAAAACAAATGAAAACCACCACCAATAATAATGAATACAATTGTCGCTACTTATCCACGTATGGAAAAGCAGCTATTTGAGTTACTTCATTGAGAATCAAAGAGCAACTCAATTGCTCTTTGCTCAATTGCAGTCAGTTGCTCTTTGATTCTCATTGAAGTAACTCAAATAGCTGCTTTTCCCTACGTGGATAAATAGTGACAATTGTATTTATTGTTATTGGTGGTGGTTTTTATTTGTTTTTAGTTCAGTTTTCTTTTAGTTTTTATCTTGTGCTGAGGACGCCTTGTTTGGATACAGGCGAAATATCTGCGTTGTTTTAGTCTTTCCTTTCTACTGGCCGTCGTCTCGTTTGAAGTTTTCTTTTTGTAGAGTTTTTGTCTCTCTTTGTTGTTTATTGTCATGTCTGGCCAGTTCGGCTTAATAACTTTCATATATATATATATATATATATATATATATATATATATATATATATATATATATATATATATATATATATATATATATATATATATATATATATATATATATATATATATATATATATATCTATATATATAAAAATAAGTTGTCTGTCTGTGGATGTGTGGATGGATGTGTGGATGGATGTGTCAGGTGACGTCACCTGAAAAAACTGGATTAGGTGACGTCAAAACTGAAAAAACTAAAAAAAGGCAAAAACTACAAAAAAAAACTAAAAACTAATAAAAAAAATAAAAAAGCTAAAAAACTAAAAAAACTATAAAGGTAAAAACCAATAAAAAACTAAAAAAAAAACTGAAAAAACTAAAAAAAGGCAAAAACTACAAAAAAAAAACTAAAAACTAATAAAAAAAGTAAAAAAGCTAAAAAACTAAAAAAACTAAAAAAACTAAAAAAAGGTAAAAAACTAAAAAAAATAAAAAATAAAAAAAAACTAAAAAAAAGGAAAAAACTGAAAAATAAGCTAAAATAAAGGTAAAAACCAATAAAAAACTAAAAAAAAAAAGGAAAAAACTAATAAATGACGACACTCAAAGAGAAAGCGACCAGGACAAAAAACTAAAAAAAAGGCAAAAACTACAAAAAAACTAAAAACTAATAAAAAAAATAAAAAAGCTAAAAAACTAAAAAAACTAAAAAAAGGTAAAAAACTAAAAAAACTAAAAACTAAAAAAAAACTAAAAAAGGTAAAAACTAAAAGAACTAAAAAAGAAAAAAATAAATGACGACACTCAAAGAGAAAGCGACCAGGACAAAAGGAATGTTCGATTAGCAATCAACAAAGCACCGGGACACAGGGAGTATAAATGACGACCAGGACACAAGTAAAAAAAAAAATTAACAAAACTAAAAAGAAGGTAAAAACTACAAAAAAACTAAAAAGAAAAAAAAACTAAAAACTAATAAAAAAACTAAAAAATCTAAAAATCTAAATAAACTAAAAAAGAAAAAAAAAGGAAAAAAATAAAGGAGAAAAACAAAACTAAAAAACGAATGTATATACAGACCGGTACACCGGGATACAAATGACGACCGGGACACAGGGAATATAAATAACGACCGGGACACAGGGACACAACTACAACGGGGACACCGGGGGAAACAGGGGGATATAAATGACGACCGGGACAAAAAAACTAAAAAGAAATAAAAACTAAAAACTAATAAAAAAAACTAAAAAATCTAAAAATCTAAATAAGCTAAAAAAGAAAAAAAAAGGAAAAAAATAAAGGAGAAAAACAAAACTAAAAAACGAATGTATATACAGACCGGGACACCGGGATACAAATGATGACCGGGACGCGGGACACAGGGAATATAAATGACGACCGGGACACAGGGACACAACTACAACGGGGACACCGGGGGAAACAGGGGGATAACCTGACAATCTATTTATATGCAAAGACAATGGGACAGCAAAGAATGTTGTATATTCGCAAGTTTTACGTAGTTAAAACCATATATATATATATATATCTATATTCACAGGTGGGACATAGGGACACAACTACAATGGCGCGTAACTATTATGGCGCGTAACGACTTACGCGCGCGGGGGGGCTTGGGGGGGGCGCGAAGCGCCCCCACCAACTAGGTGTTGGGGTGGCGCGAAGCGCCACCCCAACAGCTAGTATATATATATATATATATATATATATATATATATATATATATATATATATATATATATATATATATATATATATATATATATATGTATATATACCCCCAAGCGTGTAAGTCGTTACGCGCCATATTAGTTACGCGCCATTGTAGTTGTGTCCCTGTGTCCCACCTATGAATACAGATATAGATATATATATATATATATATATATATATATATATATATATATATATATATATATATATATATAAATATATATATATATATATATATATATATATATATATATATATATATATATATATATATATATATATATATATATATATATATATATATATATTGACAGGTGGGACACAGGGACACAACTGCAATGGCGCGTAACTAATATGGCGCGTAACGACTTACGCGCGTGGGGGTATATATATATATATATATATATATATATATATATATATATATATATATATATATATATATATATATATATATAACTACGTAAAACTTGCGAATATACAGCATTCTTCGCTGTCCCATTGTCTGTGCATATAAATAGATTGTCAGGTTTACCGACTCTTGAACATGCAACATATAATTGTCCATGGGAAAAACAATCCGTATTTAGATCTATACCTCAATATTCTAATGATTGCCCTTGAGCTTTGTTGATGGTGATTGCTAATCAAACATTCCCTGTGTCCCCATTTTCATTTATATATCCCTCTGTGCCCCCCGGCGTCCCCGTTGTAGTTGTGTCCCTGTGTCCCAGTCGTCATTTATAGTTTAGCCTTTTTTTTAGCTTTGTAGTTTTTTTCTTTTTTCTTTTTTGTTTTTTTTTGTAGTTTTTACCTTTTTTATTTTATTTTCATTTTTTTTTTAGTTTTCATTTTCTCCTTTATTTTTCAGTTTTTTTCCTTTTTTTAGTTTTTTTCTTGTTCAGTTTTTAGTTTTTTTTCTTTTTAGTTTTTTTGCTGTTTTTACCCTTTTTTAGTTTTTTTCTTTTTTTTTCTTTTTGGGTTTAGTTTTTTATCTTTTTTTTAGTTTTTTTTTAAGTTTTTTTCTTTTTTAGTTTTTTTTCTTCTTTTGTATTAATGCTAAAGCAAAGGTTTGAACCTGGAACCTCTCGGACCTAGAACCTGGAACAAAACGCTTTACCAACTCAGCTACTTCGGCTTGAATACATTTAATTTTTTTAGTTTTTTTTAGTTTTTTTTAGTTTTTTTAGGTTTCTTTTTCTCCTTTATTTGTCAGTTTTTTTTTCCTTTTTTTCTTTTTTTTTTCTTTTTCAGTTTTTAGTTTTTTTAGTTTTCTTATTAGTTTTCATTTTTTTTTCTTTTTAGTTTTTTTTTAGTTTTTACCTTTCTTTAGTTTTTTTTAGTTTTTTTTCTTTTTTAGCTTTTAGTTTTTTACCTTTTTTTTAGTTTTTTTTAGGTTTTTAGCTTTTTTAGTTTTTTTAGTATTTTCTTTTTAGTTTTTTTCTTCTTTTGTATTAATGCACCAAACGACGTCATTTGGAAACATGAGTTATATTTTCTGATTTTTGATAAAAAAAAAAAAAAAAACGCTTAGATTCTGACGTAGTTCCAGTAAACAAAGTCTTCAATGGCTCTGAGGGTGCAGCCAGTTGAGGAAGTTTAACTTTTCTTGAGGCGCAACACATTCCCATTGTTTCACCATTAAATTTCAAGGCCTTGCAGTAGGGACAAATTTTAGACATAGTCCCGATTTGAACACATCTACTATAATCATCGACTGGGCTGTACCTGAATGCCATGCGATAATTTCCACGTTGCTCTTGTGATTCCTCGGCAAGCTTTCTTTTGGCATTATCTCTTGAAGCCACTAGCCTGTTTTCACGTTTTTTTTTTATTCCTCGGCACGCCTTCTTTTTTCACTTTCTCTTTTAGTAGTGGCAAGTTTTTTGGCATAGACTCTTTGAGCAGCTTCCTCGGCTGTTGCCATTGTAGGTTCTTCAGTCATTTTGGTTGTTCTTCAGTCATTTCAGTAGGTTCTTCAGTCAGTTGGGGTGGCGCTTCACGCCATGTTTGTCATGTTTTCACGTCATGTTTGTGTGTCGACTGATGTCATGTTTGTCGACTGACGAGATTAAAGACCGGGACATCGGGACACAAATGACGACCGGGACACCGGGACATAGGGAATATAAATGACGACCGGGACAAAAGAGAAAGCGACCGGGACACAAGGAATGTTCGATTAGCAATCACCATCAACAAAGCACCGGGACGCAAATGACAACCGGACACGGGAAATATAAATGACGACCAGGTCACTCAAAGAGAAATTACAGACTGGACACCGGAACAAAAATGGACGACCAGGATAAAAATGACGACCGGGACACAGGGAATATAAACGATGACCCCGACACTCAAAGAGAAATTACAGACTGGGACACCGGGACACAAATGACGACCGAGACAAAGGGAAACAACAACAACGGGACGCCGGGGGCACAGGGAGATATATAAATGACGACGGGGACACAGGGAATGTTCAATTAGCAATCACCATCAACAAGGCTCAAGGGCAATCATTAGAATGATGAGGTAGGCCTATAGATCTGAATACAGATTGTTTTAACCCATGGAAAATAATATGTTGCATGTTCAAGAGTCTTTGTGTCTGTGTTTCGAGTGACGTCACTGTCTGCATATGACGTCCTGAATTATTTCATCACATACCAATTCAAAAACGAATCTATTCAAACCAAAGTAGCTCAGTTATATAACTAACTTTGTTGGCACAGTGGGTTTAACCTTAGCGTGGTAATACGGGACCCAGAGATCGAACCATGCTGCAGGAATGCACTACAGGGCCGACGCAGGGACCCTAGTAGTCAAGAAGCGTTGTTAATCCGATACAAATACAGGAGCTCAGTTGGTTAAGCGTTATGTTTCAGGTTCTAGGTCCGAGAGGCTCCAGGTTTGAACCTTGGCTTTAGGTTTAAAACGAAAGAATAAAAAAAAATAAAAAATATGAAAAGTACAAAAAAACTAAAAAGAAAATACAAAAAAAAACTAAAAAAGCTAAAAAACAAAAAAAAAACAAAAAAAGTGTAAAAAACTAAAACTAAAAAAGTAAAAAAAAAACTAAAAAAAAACTAAAAAAAGGTAAAAACTACAAAAAAAACTAAAAAGAAAAAAAACTAAAAACTAAAAAAAACTAAAAAACTAAAAAAACTAAAAACTGAAAAAGAAAAAAAACTAAAAAAAACTAAAAACTGAAAAAGAAAAAAAACTAAAAAAAGGAAAAAAACTGACATATAAAGGAGAAAAAGAAAACTAAAAAAATGAAAATAAAAAATAAAAAAGGTAAATGTATTCAAGGCGAAGTAGCTGAGTTGGTAAAGCGTTGTTCCTGGTTCTAGGTCCGAGAGGTTCCAGGTTCAAACCTTGCTTTAGCATTAATACAAAAGAAGACAAAAAACTAAAAAAGAAAAAAACTAAAAAAAACTAAAAAACAGGTAAAAACTACTAAAAAACTAAAAAAGCTAAAAAACTAAAAAAAAACTAAAAAAAGATAAAAACTAAAAACTAAAAAGAAAAAAACTAAAAAAAACTAAAAAAAGGGTAAAAACAGCAAAAAACTAAAAAGAAAAAAAACTAAAAACTAATAAAGAAACTAAAAACTGAAAAAGAAAAAAAAAACTAAAAAAAGGAAAAAAACTGAAAAATAAAGGAGAAGAAGAAAACTAAAAAAATAAAATAAAAAAAAAATTAAAAAGGTAAAAACTATAAAAAAAACTAAAAAGAAAAAAAACTAAAAAGGTAAAAAATAGGTAAAAAACCAAAAAAAGACAAAAGAAAAAAAGGAAAAAAACAAAAATTTATTTCATCGTATACCAATTCAAAAACGAATGTATATACAGACCGGGACACTGGGAATATGAATGACGATCGGGACACTCAAAGAGAAATTACAAACTGGGACACCGGGACACAAATGACGAATGGGACGTGTGTGTCGACTGACGTCATATTTGTGTGTCGACTGACGTCATGTTTGTCGACTATAAATGACGACTGGGACACAGGGACACAAATACAACGGGGATGCTGGGGGGAACAGAAGGATATATAAATGACGATGGGGACACAGGGAATGTTTGATTAGCAATCACC